>NW_007260151.1:34098-35579 GCF_000164805.1 Carlito syrichta | reverse complement strand
TCACCTGTCAGCGAATACCAGGACCTGCAGACAGATTTTGAATCACACCTCTCCCCTTAAGTAAATCTAAAAACTGCAAAAAGAACCACCTCCAACCTACAGTGCAACTTCAGAATTGAACAAAGTAAGAGGACATACATAAAGAATAGGAGATTGAACAAACAGAAGTAAAACCAATCCCTTTACCCCTGAATAACAGAATTAAAGAAGACGGTGACGTGGAGGGAAGGAAAAAGTAGGGAGGGGAAAAAACGCACAAATGAAGAAAAACCAAAAGAAGAATATAGGTCTGACACAGACCCCTGGGAAATCAGACACTGAGAAAACAGCTTCTGGAACACAAACAATGAAGAGTCCCCAGAATGGCTGGTTACATGCAATAAACCCAGACATCAAGACATTAATGGAGAGAATTTTAAAAAATTGAGGAGAGACAAGAGGAAAATAGGAAGGAGCTGATGTCAGAAATGACAGTAGTAAAGAATACTGTGATGGAAATAAACAACAGACTAATAAGTATGGAAAGCAGAATCAGCCAAGCAGAAGAAAGAATCTCAGAGCTCGAAGACCAAAACACAGAACTAACCCAAACTGTCAAAAGCATAGAAAAGAAGCTCAAAAAGACAGAACAAAACCTGCAAGAGATGAATGATCACTTCAAGAGACCAAACCTAAGAGTAATTGGGCTTCCTGAGGCAGAAAGAGAAACAGAAGCCACACTGGAACAAACATTTCATGAAATCATTCAAGAAAACTTCCCTCATCTCATTAAGGATGAAAAAATTCAAACACAAGAGATTCAGAGAACCCCTGCAAGACAACAAATAAGAAGACCAACTCCCAGACACATAATAATTCGCCTAAACAAAGTAGCTATGAAAGGAAAAATCCTAAAGGCAGCAAGAGAAAAAGGCCAGATTACCTACCAGGGAAAACCAATTAGAATAGCAGCAGATTTATCCACAGAAACCCTTTAGGCCAGGAGAGCCTGGAGCCCTATCTTCAAAGTTCTAAAAGAGAAACAATTTCAACCAAGAATAACCTACCCAGCCGATCTAAGCTTCATTAGTGAGGGAGAATTGAAATCTTTTCCAGACATTCAATCCCTAAGAACCTACGCTGCCACCAGACCACCTCTACAAGAAACACTTAAGAAAGTACTGAACACAGAAGAAAAAGAAAAAAGAACAACGGCATTCTTCACAAGAGTACAGGCAAAAGATTAAAAACACACATGAACCAACTCCAAAACCCAAAGAAAGACAACAAACAAACAGGAACAACTCTGTAAGAACTTTATGACAGGGATCAACTCTTGCATTTCAATTATTAGCCTAAATGTGAACGGACTAAATGCACCGCTGAAAAGACATAGAATGGTAAAATGGATAAAATATCATCAGCACAATCTATTGCCTTCAAGAGACTCTCTCACTAGAAGGACACCCACAGACTCAAGTAGAGATGGGAAACAAACTTTC
>NW_007260151.1:31621-33765 GCF_000164805.1 Carlito syrichta | reverse complement strand
CCATAAATCAAGCATAACAAATTTAAAAGGACCGAAATTCTACCATGCACCTTCTCGGAACACAGTGGAATAAAAATAAACCTTGACACCAACAAGGTCCCCCCAAAACCCACAAAGACATGGACACTAAACAGCATGATGCTAAACAACTCCTGGGTCAATGATGAAATCAAAACAGAGATCAAAAGATACCTGGAAACAAATGAAAATGAAGAAACATCTTACCAAAATCTCTGAGGTGCCTTAAAAGCTGCAGTAAGAGGGGAATTTATATCCCTACAAACACACATGAAGAAAATGGAAGGAATGCAAATTAACAGTCTAACAAGCCACCTAAGGAATCTGGAAAAGCAAGACCACAAAAACCCTAATTTCAGCAGAAGAATCCAGATCACCAAAATAAAAGCCCAAATCCAGGACATAGAAGACAAAAAGATAATACAAAAAAAGTCAATGAAACAAAAAGCTGGTTCTTTGAAAGGATAAACAAGATTGATGGTCCCCTAGCTAGACTGATCAAGAAAAAACGAGAAAAAAAGCCAAATAAGCACAATCTGAAACACAAAAGATGAAGTCACATCTGACCCTGAAGAAATACAAAAGATCATTAGAGACTACTACGTACACTTGTATGGAAACAAACTTGAAAACCTTAAGGAAATGGAGGACTTTCTGACATCACACAACCTACCTAGGTTGGAACAAGAAGAAATTGAGACCCTAAATAGACCAATAACAATCAAGGAAATCGACTATGTAATAAGAAACCTTCCTACAAAAAAAAGCCGTGGTCCAGATGGCTTTCCAGCAGAATTCTACAAGACATTCAAGGAGGAGCTGATACCAATCCTACTGAAGGTATTCCAGGCGATTGAAAAAGATGGAACTCTCCCCAAATCATTTCATGAAGCCAAATCACAATGATACCCAAGCCAGGTAAAGATCCAACAAAGAGAACTACAGGCCAATATCTTTGATGAACATAGATGCTAAAATTCTCAACAAGATCCTAGCAAACCAGATTCAGCAATACATCTCAAAAATCATCCACCATGACCAAGTACCCTTCATTCCTGGGATGCAAGGCTGGTTCAACATTCGTAAAACCATAAATGTAATTAAATACATCAACAGACGTCAAAACAAAAACCACGTGATCATATCATTAGATGCAGAAAAAGCTTTTGATAAAATCCAGCACCCCTTCTTGATAAAAACCCTTGAACATCTAGTCATACGGGGAACATACCTCAAAATAGTAAAAGCCATTTACGAGAAACCCACAGCCAGCATACTCCTAAATGAACAAAAATTGGAACCAATTCCCCTGAAAACTGGAACTAGACAAGGATGTCCACTCTCACCCCTCCTGTTCAACATATTATTGGAAGTCCTGGCTAGAGCAATCAGAGAAAAGGAGGCAATCGAGGTATTCAAATAGGAAAAGAGGAAGTCAAGTTATTTCTCTTTGCAGATGATATGATTGTGTACCTTGAAAACCCAAGAGAATCTGTCAAAGGCCTCCTTACATTGATAAAGGCCTTTGGCAAAGTCTCAGGATACAAAATAAATGTACAAAAAACAATCGCATTTCTCTACACCAATAATAAACAAACAGAAACTCAAATAAAAAACACAATTCCGTTCACAATAGCCCTAAAAAAAAATGAAATACCTTGGCATCTTCCTAACCAGAGACGTGAAAGACCTTTACAATGAAAATTACAAAACACTCCTCAAAAAAAATCAAAGCTGACACAAACAAGTGGAAAAATATCCCATGCTCATGGATCGGAAGAATCAACATTGTGAAGATGTCCATCTTACCTAAGGCAATCTACAAATTCAATGCAATACCCATTAAATTACCAACAACATTCTTCTCAGACCTAGAAAAAACAACACAGGAATTCATTTGGAAACACAAACATCAAAGAATAGCCAGAACAATCCTCAGCAAAAAAAAAGCAACAAAGCAGGTGGTATCACAATACCAGACTTCAAACATTACTACAAAGCTACAATCATCAAAACAGCTTGGTATTGGTACAGGAACAGGCATATAGATCAATGGAACAGAATTGAGATTCCAGAAGCAAAACCTCAATTTCTCAACCAACTCATCTTCAACAAAGCCCCCACGA
>NW_007260151.1:30690-31492 GCF_000164805.1 Carlito syrichta | reverse complement strand
ATTAAACTGACAAGCTTCTGCAAAGCCAAAGAAACCATCAAGAGAGCAGGGAGACAGCCTACAGACGGGGAAAAAGTCTTTGCCAACTCTAGGTCTGACAAAGGCTTAACATCCTGGATCTACAAGGAACTGAAACGTACTGAAAAGAAGAAAACAAACAACCCCATTATAAAATGAGCAAAAGATATGAACAGACACTTCACGAAAGAAGACATCCGAGCAGCCAAGAAACACATGAAGAAATGCTCAACCTCACTAATCATCAGGGAGATGCAAATCAAAACCACACTGAGATACCACCTAACTCCAGTCAGAATGGCAATTATCAACAACTCAAAAAATAACAGCTGCTGGAGAGGGTGTGGTGAAAAGGGAACACTTCTACACTGCTGGTGGGAGTGTAAACTAGTGCAACCTCTGTGGAAAGCAGTGTGGCGATTCCTAAAAGCTCTAAAAATTGACCTTCCATATGACCCTGCAATCCCCCTACTGGGAATATACCCTGAAGAACACAAATCACTCTATAAAAAAGATACCTGCACACGTATGTTTATCGCAGCGTTATTCACAATAGCAAGAACCTGGAAACAACCATGCTGCCCATCAAAAGAGGACTAGATTTAAAAAATGTGGTACATATACACGATGGAATAATACGCAGCCATAAAAAAGAACAAAATCATGAATTTCGCAGCAACCTGGATGGAACTAGAGTCTATAATACTGAGTGACCTCACACAGAAACAAAGATCAGAATATCACATGTTCTCACTCATATAATGGACCTTGAACATCCAATGTA
>NW_007260151.1:3503-30670 GCF_000164805.1 Carlito syrichta | reverse complement strand
CATTAACAGTAGCAAATATCTGTCTGGGGATGGGAAAACACCTCTTATCAACAGGGTGCCTGAATGAAACGTAATTGTACACCTAACCCTTAACTGTACCCCACAAAACCATAATAAAAAATATTGATTAATAAAAAAAAAATGCAATTTGGGGCAACCTTCTCGGGGCCCCTCCCACTGTGGGAGCTTTTCTGTCCCCTTAATAAATCCTGCTTTCTCAAAAACAAAACAAAAAATGCAATTTGACTTTTTTTTGGAACACATCAAAATGAGTCAAAATTTAGTTGAATAAAAAAATTTTAAAGTAGCCACAGCATTTTTTGTAAAATAAAATAAGTCATAGCTATTTAAGCTGTGTGATACTGCACAGGATTACAAAGAGAGAGAAATCAGATGGTATAGATTATCAAAAAGCATACTTGAAAGCATTTGGGGACTTAATTTGTGATGAGTTGACACTTAACAGTGAGAAATAAATCAATCATTTAATAAATGCTATTGGAATAAATTTTTAAGTAAAAAAATTTTAAGCCAAATTTCAAACTTATAACTTATTATTAAATAGATTCCAGAGGCATGCAATATTAAGTGCTATAAATGTAGCCCTAAAATATCAAAAGAAAATATGGATTACTATTCTTAAAGTCATAAAAAGAAGTCATAAAATGTGTTTGTCAAACTTTATCATATAAAGAAGGGAAATGTGCATACTACAGAATCTCCATAAATATGTTTGAAAGACAAATGCAAATAAGGAAAGACACATGCATCAGAGATGACAAAGGATTTGTTTCCCTAACATACAAAGGGCTTTTACAAGTTCTTAGGAAAATAAATTAGAATAAAATAATTAGGCAAATGGAACAAATATGAATGGGGTGTAATTAAAGAAGATAAATGGTTCATAAAGGATACTCAAATTTCTAACAATAAAAAATTTTATTGAAAAATTAGATAGAATTTTTCCTTTATTAGATTGGCAAGGACAAAAAAAAGTCAAAATTCAGTTTTGGCAAAGGTGTAAGGAAACAGGAATTCCCATGCATTACTGGCAAAAGTATACATTGATACTTTTTCTTATAGAAAATTAGATACTATGTTCTAAACTATAAAATATGTTTAAACTTTCATCCAAAATCTCATTTATAGAATCATGCGGAAAAAAAGATAACAGTACCAATGCAAATAACTTTATGCAGAGAAATGTATTGAAAGTTCATTAATATAGATAGAACCTGTTTAAACAGAAGTTATGGTGCAAACACTACAAACATATACATACATTATAGATATTGAACATTTTTCAAAAATTTTTATTTATTGTCATAGAAAATCTTACTTGTGGTGGGGGAATACTTCCTCACTCCTGTTTCCATCCATGTAGAGGACTGTCCAACGGCTATAAAAATTGTTTAATCTGTTTGGAGTATAGCTCCATGCAGTCTCCTTCAGAGGACTGAGGTGGGAGCAGTCATACTGAGCTTGGCATGGTTAGAGTCTAATGCTGGCAGGGAGGAAGTATCTGCCCAGTGCTGTGGTGATTGGCTAGGAAAGTCGGTCTAGTATTCCAAAAGCCACTTATGGGCACACATAAACTGCATCTGACATTATTAGTGTTAGCAGTCAGGAAAATGACATTTTGGTCTCTCATCTGTTTTATTTTGTCTTATTTCTCACTTGGCCTAGAACATAGGTAGGGAAGAGTTGATTTAGTAGGCATCTTCAAACCTATCTAGTTCTAAATCTAATGTGATTTAGTTTACAATTATTTTCTTGAGTTTCCAATATGTTTCAAGTACCATGATAGGTGTGAGGAGTATAGTGATTTGTGTTGAAGGACAGGCATTATAAAACTCCCAAAATTTTACAATGAGACAAATTACAGATTATAAAGAATTCTCAAAGTATGTAATAGAAAGGTTTAATCTGTTTATGGATTTAGAAGGAGATGAGTAGGGGATTAGGAAAGATTTCCCTGAAGAGGTGACATTTAAGAGGCTGTCTGGAAGATAGGGACAGATCTTTTATGAGCCTTGTCACTTTGGAAAAGAAACTTTATGTGCCTTGATGAAGGGGAGACAACAAATAAATTCATGGTATGCATAGTAGGTCACTAAGGAGGTTTTGTGCAACTTAAAAGAGGTGCCAAAAAAAAAAAAAAAAAAAACCTCTTGGGAAATCCCAATCCTTTTACTTTTGAGACTCACCGTAGACCCTTTGATAAGATAAATTAGAATGGTCCCAATTGATTTTTGCTAGCAGGAAAGAATATCAAACACCATATAGGGCAACTCAACATGAGTTGAAAGAGTGACATACAGACTGCTGTCCTGGACTCAACACAAAAGTTTTATGGGAGAGGGTTACTTCCAACACAGCCTTCATCTGTATGTGGAAGATTATCTGGGCCTACCTACTATGGACTGAGTCCCTCTTGGCATTCTGAACCCAGCCATTCTGAAATGGTACTTTAGAAAAAATGGTGGCACATAAGAATGTGCAGTAAGAGTGATAACCTCAGAGGTCAAGATGGGGTGCCAGCATAGCATTGGCCATAATTCAGAACATCAGAGGCATTCCCAAAGCAAACAAACAAACAAACAAACAAACAAAAACAGAAAACCTTGCAGGCCAAGTGATCAGTGGAGATAGTGGGGCAGTGACTAAAACAATGGGGCCAGTGGACGGATTAGATTTGCCAAGTTTTGTTTCTGCCTGGCATCTAAGTTCTGCAAGCAGGAGTGAGTAAACAAGCTCCAGAATCATTAGACAATCTAGAAGAAAAATTAATTGAAAAAGATTTATACTCCAAATACATAAAGTAGGTCATTCAAATATACATACATGAAATACACTTGCTCATAAAAATATATATTATAGGTTATGTTCCAAAAGTGCTTGCCACTGGTACAATTTTTAAAGAGATTTTATGTTCTTCTTTTACTTACAAAATAACATTTTTTCTTGCTAGATGTTTGCTATTTGTATTTTTATTATTTTTCTGTATGTCAAATATTTTACAAATACATGTATCATTTTATTTAAAAAGCTACAGAACATAATTTGAAGGTGATATGAAAATTTTCTAAATATATTTTGTTCAGTTTTTACTAACTTTTATTACCTACAGACTATTTCTACCTCAACATGCAAACCGTTTCTTTTTCTAAAACCATTTCCAATTAGTTTAAATAATGCCACTGAGAAGATGGTAGGATTGGAAAATGCTGGTAGAAATCATACTCAACTCTGTGTAATAGTTACTATATTTATTTTATTTCATTTCATTTCATTTCATTTCATTTCACTTCAATTTATTTCCTTTTTTAGTTGGGATCTCACTCTGATGCCCAGGCTAGATGGAGGACAGTGGCACATTGGTGGCTCATTGCAGTCTCAACCTCCTGGGCTCAGGTGATCCTTCAGTCTAAACCCCCCAAGAAGTTGGGGCTACAGGCATGCACCACCACACCCAGCTAATTCTTTGATTTTTTTGCAGCGACAACATCTCACTATGGCATCTGGGCTAGTCTGGAACTTCTAGGCTCAAAAATCCTCCCGTCTCAGCTTCCCAAAGTGCTGGGATTGCAGGCACAAGCCATCATGCCCAGCATACATATTTTAAATACCCTTCATTTATTATTATCATTTTGTGTTAGTAAGCCAATTTCTCCCTACTTCTAATTATAGCCACTGAGAGAGCAGATCCAACTTTGGAATTAAAAATTGATGAGATGGAGAAGCCAGAAGAAGAAGGAAGCATGACAACCCTGTTTCTCCCAACTCCAGGGAACTGTGCAATGCAGAAGAGAATGCAGGAAATGGGTCAGAACACAGCACGTTGTGCCCTGACTTCTGAACTCCAGGATAAGACTTGAAAGTAGAGAGGAGCATTTGGTAGACTGAGGGACATACCAAAGACAAATATTTTCCTACCTCCTACTTGGGACCCTGGGAGAATACCATTTGCTCAAGACAGCTCCAAGACAATAAGAATGATTCTAGCACAGTAAACGGGATCAAACGGTGTGGTCAAGTAGTCAGTACTCTCAAGTCTTCCTTGGCTCCTATATCATCTAGAAGGACCAAGGTTCATGCACATCTTTTAAGGGACAAACCAGATGTAAGTTGAGAGTCAGGGTTAGAGTTATGGCAACAGCTATGACCGAAATAGAGACAACCTTGAACCAAGGTCTGCAGGGTAGCCATCCTTGTCCCAAGAGTCATTGGAGCATATGGAAGATTTCAGAGGACTGTCAGAGACAGAGGGAGATGATGCAGAAAAACCACCAGACCTAAATTAAGTTGAAAATGCTACCTGTGGCCTTAGAGATTAAGAAGGATCCCTACACCAAATGTAAGTCTTAGCAGCAAATGCCAACAGAATACTTAAGGACGAGACTGATCAGCCACACAGCAGCAGACATCAGCCACTGTTAACCTAAATATAAGTCAGGGATCCTTCTTAACCTCTAAGGTCACAAGTAACATAAACTCCCTAAATACTCAAAGAGCATCTTAGAGAGGATCAGGGTGAACTCAAGGAATTATGAAAAAGATCAACTTGTTTTAAAAGATTATTTTAAGTACTCTATTGAGTCAAAGCAAACATATCTTGTTTCTAGCTCTCTCCATCATGATGTTGGCAGGAGGGAATGAAGTTGAAGAATTCACCAAAAATATTAACATTAAAGGAATTTTAAAAAGGTATTGTATTTCATGGTACATCTGAATGTGATGACTTATCTGTAAATACGTACCGGCTAAACTCACAATTCATAGTATATTAGTTTATGTACATAAATTTTGTGAAACTAGATATATGTGTCTTTTTTGCAATGTACATATATACTTAGACTCAGTTACTATCAACAGCTCTGTCCCATGAGGGTCAGCAAGTTGCAGCCACATCCTCTCCAACAAAGTCTGAGTCTCAGCATTGATGACTGGGGTGAGGCTCTTCTAAACCTTTTTCCTCCCTGGGTACTTTTCCTTAGGACTAGAGGTAGTAACTTCTCCCAATATTCACTATTTCTGTATTCTCTAGAGTTCCCTTTATCCCATTTAAAAGTTACTTATTTTGTATTAGTTAATAAGGGTTCATATTAAATTTTCTATTCAAATTACTGTTGAGTAGTCTTATGATTGACAGAGGGCAGGCTGCAGCTGTGCAGGTTGGGATTTCTTTGGTAAAAGTGCCTTCAGTGATATAGTAGGCTTCTGGTTTCTTTGTGTGTGGTCAGTTTCATGAGCAAGGAACCACAATCAAGGATTTAATTTAGACGTAGTTTTCAAGTCTGGAATTTATGGTCTTAGATGCTAGCTTCTAAGCTCCTTCTTCTCTCTCTCTCTCTCTCTCTCTCTCTCTCTCTCTGTGTGTGTGTGTGTGTGTGTGTGTTATATATTAGCAGCCAGTAATTGTACTCATCTAAAACAATAAAACAATAGATTTGGGTGGCAGGATAGCAATCACTAATCTGCCAAATTTTTCTAGATTGGATTTTTTTCATACAAACATAATAAGATTACTGATTTATTTTATTGTCTGATTCGATTTCCTTCCCCTTCTTCTCCTTGCTCCCCTTCTTCCTCTTCCTCTTCTTCCTCCTCCTTTCTCTTCTTCTTCCTCCTCCTATTCTTCCTCCTTTTCTTCTTCATCCTCTTCCTCTTTCTGTTTCTTTTCTCCTTCTTCCTTCTCTTCCTTCTCTTTGTCTCCTCCTCCTCTTCTTCCTCCTTCTCCTTCATCTTCTTTCTGCTTCATGATGTCTTGATTTCTGACTCATGGTATCTTGTTTTCCTAAGTAGCTGGTACTTTTGTTGTGCAGGCCCTTACATTTGAAAAGTTATTTGTAGGAATAATTTTAGGCCTAGAGTTATAGCATCTTCCCTGAGAGGCTTTTCAAATGTTTCTGTCAGGTTTCTGGGTCATTATTAGCCTGGAACCTCCTAAGTTCAAGTGTAAGACTTTAATTTACTTGAACCACCCAGATAACTGGCAGTTTGACTACAAATCCCATATGAAACTAGTTTACTTTCATTGTTACTTATTCTAAGGTCATGGGTTTTTGGAGATCCAGGCTGAAACAAGAAGGAGAGGTTCATCAGAGTTTCTACCTTTGGTTGCCATGACTTGAAACTTTTTTGCTCTTAACCCTGCAAAGCTGACAAAAGCACAGCTCTTTTTTCAGTTAGGCAGATATTCTTTCAGGTAGGCAGATAAACTCAGGGCAAAAGCAGTTTTGAGTGTATAGTTATATTAAATATCTGAGTTCTCATCTTCTCTACACTTTGGTTAGTAAATATCTTACTATGTGGATAGCTCGTTGATGCTTAGGTGTTATCAGAAGGAGAGTTGTTCTGAATTACTTAGCCATCACTAGAGAGATAACATTCCTAATTTGACCGTTGTCTTGGTTCACATACTTGTGAAGGCCTGGGGTTTATTTCCAGCTAAGGCCTTAAACTTCATAGCCACTGCTTATGACCACATAAGTTTGGGATACAGGAGTAACTGGGTTTTTCAACACTTCAAGGTGCCAAATTATAGGACACTTTTTAAACAAACACACTGTACATGCTGAGTATGTCCCTTAGCAAAGCAACTATTATCTTCCATCTCTGCTTGCAGATTGTCAACCTCTAGCCTAAGTTCATCTATTTCTCACATAAATTTGTTGAAACGGTCAAGGAGGTGACACACCAATATTCTGAAAAGTACCTATTATTTCAATTAATATCAAAGCCTTGATTGGTAATTATCTGAATCACATGCTAGAGCATATGGAATTTGAAAAGATATTTCATATCACACAGTAATCAGTTACAACCTAGCACCAAACCACTTCCAACAGCCAAATTCCCATTTTGAGTTCTGTTACTTTTAATACCTTACTTTAACACCTCTCATTGGCCATGGTCAAGTCATGTGGCTACCATCAACTACAAGAAAGTCTATGAAAGTGAGTTTTTAGTTTTTTAGCCTCAAGACAAAGAAAGCAATGTATAAAGAGGCTGAGATGGGTCTTCACAAGCCTAGTTATTTATGGCATATACTACAATTGAAATATGACCAATAGAATTTGTACTATTTCAAGGTATAAAGAGGCAGTGTGTTTTTGCTTTTTTTTTTTTTTAAAGGCTAAGTTCCCACTTCTAGACCTACCACTATATCAGCATGCAACCCTACCCCTTACTTAAACACTGAGTTTTAATTTTCATCTTTGGAATGTAAGAATATACATTCCAAAAGAGGATTTGTGTGTGGACAGATAATATGTAAGATACCATGCCCACAATTAACGCTAAATAATTGTGATTTACTGTGGTTGCCCCAAACAAAATGTATTCTATGATAATTATGACATTTCTGAGTCCGACATGCCAGATTGTTCTTTCTATTATTTACCAAGAACACAGAGGTATTCTGTAACTACAGCTAGAAATTTTTAATGAGTCTTTAATTAAAGTATTTCTGTCATTTGTGTTTATACCATTTCAGCAAATACTTCATTGTAATGCTATTTGTCTACACAGTGCATGTGTCTAAAGAAGAATCTAGTATTATCAAGTACCTATTTGTTGTCTATAGATTAGGTACAGTAAATTACAGATTCTTATTGTTTACATTTCTATTTTTCCACTTAATATTAATTATGACTCAAATGAAGTTAGCAAATGTTCTGAAGAATTCACATGTGACACCAAAAGGAGGGCAAATACAAAAACTATCCTGTAGATTTTTACACTAGATCATTGCTTTGATTTTTAAGTTATTCACATGTTACCAGTCTGAAAGGACATACTGATTTCCTTCATGTTTCCAATTCTTTGCTAATTAAAGCACAATTGAAAATATGTTGCCTAAACAGCTAACTTTCAACTCCAGTGAACTAAAAAATCTTTAGTATTGTGTCACCTTGATGCAGAAGTGATCTCATTTTTCTTCAGGTTTATCGTTAGCCTATTGCATTAGTTGGTTGTGTATAATCTTGTGCCAGAGTAAGATTACTTAAAAACTATGATGGTGCGCATATTGAGACTAACCAGATAACCATAATAAGGACAAGACATTATGTTAAAATCTTTTGAACTGAATTTCCTAGAAGTCAGATGCATATTCATAAGCATCACTTTTAAAGGGTTTTTTTGCTTTATCCTCGAAAACAAATGCAAATTAGCAGATTACAAAGACAGCATTTAACATAAATATTGATATAAATTTTTGAAACAGCAAGATGTTCACTGTTAGTTCTATATTGTGATTATCATCGCTGGGAACAAACACTGACAGAGGAAATATAGCACAGAAGGAGAAACTGTGAATTTTAAAATCTAAGAATTTCTCATAGGACAACTAGAAGTTGTTCACATAAAAAGAGCAGCAATAAGCACAGAACAGAAATTCAGTTTTTTATATACCAAACTAAGTGTACTGATTCATGGGTTTCAGAATGCTAAGGAAATCAAGTGCACTGCCCAGTCAATGCCAATATGACAGAACTGCCTGGGGATCTTGAAAGCACTGAAGGTTGTTCTCATAAATGTGATATTTCATAAGCACTACACAGATCATGAAAAAGTTGATAATACATTTCAATAGCATTAGCATACTGGCAAGCATGTCAGTGAATCTAAGAACTCTTTAATATAATATTAAAATTAGAATAATGTTCACATTAATGATAAATCCAGTAGTCACTCTACATCAAAACATTGAAAGGTCAATTTAGTGATTTGTTAAGGTGTTGTCACCTCTGAGATAACATTCCCTGTCTTTGGGAATTCAAAACAACCTTTATGTTTCAGGGGTTGAAAAGATATTTTAATTAGGTCTTTTAATATTGTAAAGAATTAAAATTTCATGATAGCTAACCTAGAACAGTTTTAACTTTATTTATTTATTTATTTATTTATATTATAAAGATGTGGAGTACAATTCAGGGTTAGGTATACAAACGTTTATTATGCAGGTACCTTTGTTGATGAGGTATGCCCTTCCCTCCCCTAGCATTTTCCCCCAACTGCCAATCCCACCCCCATACCCTGACAGTTTCTTACTATTGCCAATCCCTTTATTATAGCATTATAATTGTTCAAGGGCCGCTTATGAGTGAGAACATATGGTACTCTGTTCTTTGTTTCTGTGATAGATCACTGAGTATGAATGACTCTAAATTCATCCAAGTTGCTGCAAAGCCCATGTTTGTCCTTCTTTATGGCTGCATAATATTCCATTGTATATATGTACCACATTTTTTTATCCAGTCTAGCTTCAATGGGCAACATGGTTGGTTCCATGTTTTGCTATTGTGAATAGAGCTGCGACAAATATACATGTGCAGCTATCTTTTTTGTAGAATAATTTGAGTTCTTCTGGGTATATTCCCAATAGGGGAATTTCTGGGTCATATGGAAGGTCAATTTCTAGTTCTTTTAGAAATCACCACACTGTCTTTCAAAGAGGTTGCACTAGTTTGCATTCCCACCAGCAGTGTAGAAGCATTCCTTTTTCTCCACATCCTAGCCAGCATCTGTTGTTGTTTGTTTTGCTAATGATGGCCATTCTCACTGGGGTTAGGTGGTATCTCAATGAGGTTTTGATTTGCATTTCTCTGATGATGAGTGAGGCTGAGCACTTTTTCACATGTTTGTTGGCTGCCCGTATGTATGTATATCTTCTTTTGAAAAGTATCTATTCATGTCTTTTGCCCACTTTTTAATGGGGCTGTTTTTTTTTTTCCTTTCGGCATATTTGAGTTCCTTGTAGATCCTAGATATTAGGCCTTTGTCAGATATACAGTTGGCAAAGATTTTTTTTCCCATTCTATGGGCTGTCTTGATTGTTTCTTTTGCCTTGCCGAAGTTTGTTAGTTTGATGAGGTCCTACTTGTCTACCTTAGTTCTTAAGATATTGGTCTTTAGGGTTCTGAATAGGAATTGGTTGCCAGTTCCAATTAGTTCTTATAGTTTGAGGCTTTATGTTTAGGTCTTTGATCCATTTAGAGTTAATTTTTGTGTATGATGATAGGTAGGTGTCCTGTTTCAATCTTCTGTATATGATCAGCCAATTTTCCCAGCACCATTTACTGAATAGGTTCTCCTCTCCCCAGTGGTTGTTGTTGGAAGCTTTGTCAAAGATTGCCACTCTGTGACTTTTCAGTGGTGCATTTAGTCCACTCACATTCAGGCTGATTATTGAAATGTGATTGTTTATTGCTGTCTTATAAAGTTTTTTCTTTGTTTCCTTGTTTTCTTTTGGCTTTGGGGCTCATGTTTGTACGTGTTTTCAAGTTTCTTGTTGTGCTATATTCTCTGTTGATTCCGTGCTCTGCTGTTCTCTTGGGAAGTGTGTGATCATTCTTTTTTTTCTTTCTTCTGTGCTTAATACCTTTTTAAGTGTCTCCTGTAGAGGTAGTCTGCAAGCTGTATAATCTCTTAGGGATTGGATGCCTGGGAAGTATTTTAATTCTCCATCACTGATGAAGCTGAGCTTGGCTGGATAGGAGATTCTCAGTTGAAATTGTTTATCTTTGAGACTTTGCATATAGGATTCCAGCCCCTTTTTTCTTGTAGTGTTTCCGCTGATAGATCTGCCGCTATTCTGATTGGTCTTCCCTGGTAGGTAGTCTGACCTTTCTTTCTTACTGCCTTTAGGATTTTTCTTTTGTGCCTACTTTGTGTAGGTGAATTTCTGTGTGTCTAGGGGTTGAGAATTTAATGTCTTGTGGGGGTTATCTGTAACTCTTCTGCTTGGTTGGTTACATATCTGGTGAGATGGGGAAAGTTTTCCTGGATTACCTCCTGGAATACTTGCTCCAAGTTGTTCTCCATTTCCCTTTCTTCTTCTGCGATACCAATCAGGCATAGGTTCAGTCTCTTGATATAATCACACATCTGGTGTAGGCTTTGTTCTTTCTTTCTGAGTCTTCTTTCTATGTTTTTTACGGATCGAGTTAATTCCATGTTCTGGTCTTCAAGTTCTGAGATTCTTCCTTTGGTTAGATTAATTCTGCTTTCCATGCTTGTCATCCTGTTATTTATTTCCTGAATGAAATTTTTTATTGCCAAAATCTCTGTTACAAGTTCTTTTAGTGTTGCACCTTGTCTTTCTTTAGTCTTATTCACTCTTTCCATCCATTCCCTAATCCCTGTTGTATTCTGGGGTCAACAGGGTGACTTCCATTGACTGGGCACCAAGGTCTGATTGTTCAGGAGTTTTGTCTTTGGTACACTTGAAATTGCCTGAGGTCTTCCTTCGATTTTTCCTCATCATGACAGATCTCTTGTTTTTCCCTTTAGTTCTGTTATTCAGTGTCAGTGGGAGAGATTTTTCCTTCTAATGTTTGCTCAGTCCACTATTCTTTCCTGATCCAAACTCTGGATTTGTTCTATTTTGAAATAGGTTGATCAATGGGAAACTTTGCTGTCTCTTGCAGTTTTTGAAATTCAAATAAAGTAGGGGATGGGGCACTAAGATTCAGAAACTATTTGCAAATTACAATGTTTACTTATTGTGGTATGTGTTCCCTGAGACCCACTCCCCACCACACTCTATATGATGATACAAAGTAGAAACCAATGCAAAAGCACACACACACACACACACACACACACACACACACACACACACAGACAGACATACACCCCCCCAAAGAAACTGGAATAACAACAAAGTGAAACAAAACGAACAACAAAAAAACAAGAAAACTAAACACACACACACACATGCCTAGCACAAAGTGAGTAGAGAAGAAAAACAGACAGATCGGGGGGGAAAGGAATTTGGGTTGAATCCTCACACATATATCGACACATACCGTAAAATATAAAAAATGAAAATAAAAAAAACCCAGAAGAACAATAGAGCAAAAACAAAACAACAACAAAATTTAAAGAGGAACATTCAATCATTTACATATACACAGAAACAGAAAATGACAAATAAAAGAAGAAAAAGGAAAAAAAATTAGGGGGGATGCAGACCAAACCCTCACATAAACATTCATGCACAAAGGAAAAATATTTTTAAAATAGATGAACTAACAGTCAAAAAATTTTTAAATTAAAAAAAATTGAAAATAAAAATAACCTGCCCTCTTGTGGCAGGCTCTGTAATTGTTCCTCTAAACAAGTCTCTCCTGTAGAGCCACCTCTTCCACTCACTTCTCAGTGCCTGAAACAGGGAAGAAGTGGGGGCAGTGTAGGTGAGTGGGGCTTCAGTCCTACCCTCCCACTCTCATATGGTCAGGGAGATCTCCTCCAGTGGGGAGGTGCAGGATTGTCTCTTCCCCAGGTATGTACTGTTGCAGAGGGTGGGAAGGGTGCCCCAGTCAGGCCTATCCTGGAAAGGATTTCTCCTATTGCAACTGACATCCAGGCTCCACCTGGGTTTGTCCCTCTCAGCTGTGACCCAGCTGTGAGGGTCTGACATTCAGAGGATTGCTGGGGAGGAGCAAGACATTCAGAGAAGTGCTGGGTTTGGGTCAGCCCCAGACTCACCACTGATCTCTTTGGAGTTCTTCCTCCTCCTTTTCTGTCCACACCCATTGTCCCATGGCTAGATCTGGATAGGCATTGGGCACCTGTGATTCAGCACTTGTCAGGTCCCTCTGAAGTTTGTGCTCTCAGGATATTCCCTCTGGGCCATGATCAATCCCTGAGTAGTTGATCTGCCAGTTACAGAGATCGGGTCTGTTGCTCCATGGTGAGCAAGTCAGAGCACTTTCCTGCCTTGCCTTTGAGATGGTGGTAGGGTACCTCTCTTGTCCTTGTCTGTGGGACCTTGACTCTGGACTACCTCTGTAGCCCCTGCTGTCAACGCCCTGCCAGGATCTGAAGTGGTAAGGCAAAGCCAGGAACCAGCAGTCTCTCTCCTGCTGCAATGGTGAGGGAGAGCCTGAGGTGATCATTTCTCCCTGCTGCTTTTTCACAGGAAAACTTCTGTCCATTTAAAAAAAAATGGAGCTCAGCTTCTGCAACCGGGGAAGAACCAGGGACGAAGCAGAGATGCTGCAGCACCAGTTGTTGCACCAGGGGCCTGGCTACCCACTCACGAGCTCCCACTTGGACAGTCTCTCCCAGCATTTTCTTCCCAGGGAGGGTTTGCGGATTTAAAAAAAAAAAAGAAAAAGAAAATTGCCCTCGTCTTCTGCATTTTGGGAATCAGTAGGGTCCAAGCCCAGCAGCTGTGGTACCAGCCACTGCACCAGGAGAGCCCTGGCTGCTAGCTCCCTAGCCCTCATTCAGTCAGCTGCTCACACACCTACTTGCTTACCAGCACAAACACAAAATTTCCATACACTCACTCACTCACTCACACGGGGACTTGCATAGTCCGACTGGCTCGGCTGCCATCTTCCTGACTAACCCCAGTTTTAACTTTAGATTAAGGGTTTAAAACATGCAATTATAATATAATGCGTGTATATATAAAATCTTGATTTATACGTATTATCATACCCATTTTGGTCATGGTAAATTATAATTTTATAACATATAATTTAGTATGGATTCCTTATGTCATAGATTAGTCTCATTTGATTTTTTCACCTTTAAGGGATTCAAAGTGCTTTGAGTTTCATGGTAAATAAATACCTATTCTTTTGTATTTTTAAAATACATTTATTACTATATTAGACAAATTATCTTAGACTTAAAGGGATATTGAAAATCTTCTAGTTTCTCATCAAATGCAGAAATCCTTTCTACTTAAGCTCTGATATTTTGGATGAATCCTTCTGTCATAGTATTTTCTTCCTCATAAGTCAAGCCTGTTTTTGAATAACTCTGATTATTGGAGACATGTTTTTCATGTGAACTCAAATCTACCCATTCATCCTAAATTGTTCCCTTTTCGGAAATATAGTCCAGGATGGTTCTTAAAAGATTTTAAGACAAATATCATGCCTTCTTTTAGACTTCTATTTTCCAATATGGGTCACCTCTTCATGATTTCCAAAACCCTTAAAATTCCTGCTGGATGCCAGTTTTTGTTTTTGTTTTGTTTTGTTTTGTTTTTTGTCACTGCGCCTTATAAATAGTGGCATTCAAAATTTAAAACTAGGTATCAAATATAGTCCAACTGAGAGACTTTTATTTTCTTAAATTTTTGTATCATTTCCTTCATTTAGTATATATGAAAAGAGTGCAATATGCAGAAAAGAGCACTATTCTTAAGCTCCAATATCTACAATCTCATCTCAGTTTTGCTATGATTTAACAATTTTTTAAAGAAAGAATTTAACATTCAGCTTCACACATACAATGGCTACATATTTGGTTTTTTAACTTTAACCCATATACACAGAGATGCCAGCATCCAAGATTTATTTTCTTTCTTAGATGAGAGATAAAAGGTGTGCTTTACTAAAAAACAAAAGAGAAACAAAAAACACCTGAGAAAAAGACATAAGACTCAGGGTACAATAACTTGTGGGTGTTACAGCATCTATCTCTTCCATATAAAAGTCTATCAGTCAACAAAATAACATTTGTGTATGTACACATTAAAATCATCACTTCAATTTATCATGCTTATGGATAACCAAACAGTTGAAAGTCATCAGTTGTGTGAGAAAGACTACAACATGCAAGGGAAGATGAAAATAATCAGTTGAAAAAGCACCCTGAAGAAAACTGATAGCACAGACACTGGAATTAAACTTAACCTCTGAACTTTAATTATTATCAATGCTGATTATTTTCCATTTGCCACACTCCCCTACTCCATTCTACATACTCTTCTGCTCTACACCCTGACTGAGAAAGGTGAACCTACAGATGGCATCATGTTGGCTGGTTTCCAATTGGGTATAGTCTTACAGAGGACTAGAATGCAAAATAAACTGTGGGTATTTCTTCTTCATTTCTCTGTCCTTTGGTGCCAAACACCTCTGGCAATAGCTGCATTCCTTTGCAAGTAGAATTAATGGTCACGTGTGGGGATTAAACTTCCTGACTCTAGTTGTACTTCATTAATGCTATTTCTACCTCTTAACACTTAAACTCTGGCAGGAGGAATGACTTCCCACTGTTACTAGTCTCTGGATGTCAAAACATCCCTTTCTGAGCTCTTAACTGGGCCCATATGTTTGTAAATCACTTTTTCATTTAACTTTATGTAAGCCCTTTGAGGGGGTTTATGCTTTCTGCAAAGAACCTAATTGCCCCAGTATCTTTAGAGAAATGTGAGACATTTTGTTAATAAAATAATAACTGTATGCTATGAAAAAAGAAATGTTCAAAATATTAAAAATATTTCATGGAAGTTTAAAATTGCTAAAATAAAAATGTCAGTAGGAGGTAGGAAGGAAGTCTTCCATAAAAAGTGAAAGGAAAAGGCCTGGGGTTAGAGGAGGGGGCAGAAAAATGTAAGAGACAGTTAATTATATCTGGAGGTCCAACATCCGATCATTTCAACTAATAAGAACCAGATGACGTAATAATAGAAGAAAATAGAAGTGAGGAAATTATTACAGAAATAATATAAGAAAATAGTGTAGAACTTAAAGATCCATTCAGTACACTGAATGTAAAATATCCATAAAAGTAATAATTCTCAAAACTTTCAAAAACTTCAGGGAAAAATAAATCCTAAAAACATTCTGTAGTTACCCTAAAAATATACCCTTGGATGTTCATTCCAAGGTCACATCTCCTTCAGGTCATTTTAGCTAGTGCTTAAAAATGGTGGAGTACTAAGCCATGGCCCTTCTGGCAAGACAGCAGACTCCTCTAATAGGGTAATGTTGGCCTCAGGCCAGCTTATTAGCCTGGTTGAAACTTTCTTCAATATTACTGCAGTCCTAGTCTCTTTCCAATGTTCCTTCCTTCCCTCCCTCTTTCTTTACATAGGTGTCAGACTTGCATTGTAAACTAAAGATTTTCTTCTCCTGTTTATAAGTATTTACTCTCAATTTTCTTTACACTGTCCTTGATAGTGATACTCACTCTCTGTTTAGTGTCAACTATATGTCCAGTGTTTCATGTACTGCATGCTTCACAAAATATTGCTGCTCTAATGTACAGATGAAGAAATCTAATGTGCTATTGAAGAAATCCAATTCATGTAAGATGAAGTAACTAGTTCAAAGTTACATAGGTAGAAAGAGGCAGAACCATGACTCAAATCCACAATCTATCCAAATCCAAAGTCAATGTTCCTAATTCCTCATGTTTTTGATTTGTTATCATAAAGCTTTCATGATGTACCTAAGAGAAATAAAAACATATGTCCACATAAAAACTTATACATTAATGTCCATGGATGCATTTTTCTATAAAGTACAAACAAACGTCCATCAACTGATTAATGGATACAAACATTTTTATTTGGCAATAAAAAGGAATGAAATACTGAAATACAGGTACTACAGTAGGGGTGAACCTTGAAAACATCATGCTAGGTGAAAGAAGGAATCATTGCAAGATTCAATTCATATGAGCAGACTGAGCAAATCTATAGGACAGAAAGTGGATTAGTTGTTGCCTCAGGCTCAGGCAGGATTAGAAGAATGAGAGAGAACTACAAACAGGTATAGGGTTTTTTAAAGTATACTTATAGCATTTTAAATTGATTGTGGCGATGACTGCATAACTGTTAATATACAAAAACCCATAGAACAGTACACTTAAAATGGGTATATCTGTATGGTACGTGGATTTTACCTCAATAAAACTGTTACAATAAAAACAAAGTAAACAAACACATATATTCTTTAAGAAAACTTTCATGATGCATGGAAGGATAGGTAGAAAATATCTATAAAACTCTTACTGGCCAAATCATCTTATACAAAACTAACAAGTTGAGAGACTAATTCATTTTGATAAATCACAAATTTACATTCAAAACAAAGCGACTGTGTTGAGGTATTATCAACAACTACATTAAAGTATCAAACTCTGGGGAATGCATTGCATTTATCTTAAATTTCTATCAAAACTTTTAAAAAAGTCAATTTTCTGCACTCCAAGTTAATAATGTTTTATTAATGCAACCAATCTGTAACTCTATAGCTAATTTTTAATTTCATTACATAATTTTCTTATAACCTGGGCAGTTTTTGCATATCAGGCTAGAGGTTACAAAAGAACACAACTGTCAAGTACAAATTTAGTCTTAAATTAATCAATCCCATTTATCTTTGTAATAGGTCCACTCTTGGTTAAGAAAATATATTTTGGCACATGTACTACATAGTTTTTTTTACTACTAACTATAGAATAAACTATTTATATTAACACCCGAGCAGATAAATTAAAGTCAAGGCCAATGTTGTCTGATCTCCTACACGATTCAAATGTAAAACATTTGCTGACGTAAAATATCTTGCTACTTTTTTTCTCTAAATATTTAACCCTGTCCAAAGACAGAGGACTGGACCAGATCTTTCCTCTTCTTTCTGATATCTAGACATTATATATTTTAATGGTTGCTGATATAAGTTATTAGGATAAATCATAGTTGCTTTGAGACAACATTAAAGTTTGAAACGTAATCTTAAAAGACATGACATAAAAAAATGTTGCCCTAAGTCAGTGTAAAGTAACTTTTATTCTAGGCAAAATTCTGAAAATCAGTATGCCTTATTGAAATACTATATTTGAGTCACTCTAAAATGGTCTCCAGTAATTCCTACTCGGGTATTCATTCCTTTACATAATTCCCTCTCTCTGACGTAGGATGGACCTAGTTTCTTGCTTTAAATGAATAAAATATAGCAAAAGGGATGGGATGTCACTTCTGATAGTTGGTTATAAAAAGAATATGGCTTCCATTGTGGGTACTGTCTTGTATTATCTCACTCCCTTGCTTTGAGGGAAACCAATTTTCATGTTATTAACTGCTTGAGGGGCAGGTCTATGTGGCAAGAATCTGAGGAACACCATTGGCCAACAGGAATTAAAGAACACCATTGGCCAAGAGGAATTAAACCCCATATTAATGAGCTTAAAAGTGGATCTTTCCCCCAATTGAGACTTCACATGAGACAGTATCCCTGGCTTACGCTGAGCTGCAACCGCATGAGAGACCTTGAGCACAGGAACATAGCAAGGCCCCTCCCAGATTCCTGACTGAGACAACTGTAATAAACATGTATTGTTTTAAACTGATTTAAGGATAATCTGCTATGCAGCAAAAGGTAGAGTCCTCATCCCAGTGATTTACATTGAAAACAGAATAAAGAAAAATGAAAAAACAATCTAAAATCATGTGTTGTATGCTCTTCTATGGGATGGAAAAATACTCTATCTCAGCAAAATGAGTATCTCCAATAAATGTTTTTAAAACTTATCAGACTATTTAAATGTAACCATTATGAAAAATACAATTAAAAATGTGTGTCAAGACACAAAGGTAATCATACAACTGCCCTCTTTAAAAGGGAAGTACATGCCAACATTCTTAGAATGAGTTCGACATTTCTACAGTCTAACTGCCCTGGTATGGCATGGCCCCTGCTACACAGTCTAGATTTATCCTTAATCAATCCTTCCATCATGTTCTGTGCATAAGTTCCAGTAAAATTTCATGTTGACGTCTTAATTTCTGCAAAATGTTCATGGCTCAGGTTTGCTGCCTCTGAGAAATACTCCTAGGCTCCCACTCCTGCCTTGACCCACACCAGTCACTTCTGCCTTAGGTGTTATTCTGTGCCTTCTTGTGGTACCATGCTATCACTGCCTTTATAATGCTGCCTATGCCATAAGCAGGAAAATAAGATGTGATGTACATTAAGAAGTTAATAGGCTGGGTGCGGTGGCTCACACCTATAATCCCAGCACTTTAGGAGGCTCAGGTGAGAGGATTGCATGAGCTCAAAGGTTTGAGCCCAGTCTGGGCAACTTGGCGAGACCTCATCTCTACAATAATTCAAAAAACTAGCCGAGTATGGTGGCATGTGCCTGTAGTTCCAATTACTTGGAAGACTGAGGCAGAAGGATCACCTGAGCCCAGCAGGTCGAGGCTGTGGTGGTGGCCATGAATAGTGTGCCACTGCACTCCAGCCTGGGCTACAGAGTGAGACTGTGACTCAAAAAAAAAGAAGTTAATTATATATTTACAAGTTTAAGATAGTACAGTAAAAGTAACTCTCAAGAATCTTTCATAAACTAACAAAGACAATAATAAATATAAAACAAAGTTCTATCATCAGTAAGATTAGGAAGCCATGATGTGTAAAGAAGAGTCACCAAAAGTAGTGAAAATTCAATCAGGATTAGAGAAGTTATGGAGACAAGATACTTAAAGATGTAGGTTTCAGAGAATGTCAGGTGCAGAATTCTTAAAAATGTGTAGCACGCCCTGAGGGAAAAAAAACAAAACACAATGCTTTCCTTGTCCAGAAGGACAAGATCGCAGAGCAAAGCTTGACTGTGGCATATTCCCTGAACTATACTATGAGGGAACAGAACATGTAGAGATATATGAGGAAATGCACAGGGATGCCATCTTTATCATAGATCTCTAAGAAGGAATAGAGTCAATAAATGATAAGCAGTCCAATAACTGCCAGTCACAGTCAAGTTACAACAAAAAAAGCTAAACCAGACATGTACATACACAGAGACATATACACATCATCATGCAGATGTTCCTAAGTTTATTAGGACCAAACTGAGGTCATTCTTTCAAGTCCCTGATTTTCACTACCCACAGGAAGTGGAGGTTAAGCAACAGTCTGGAGCATGGGTGAGGCAACATTGTGTTATACAGGTAAACTAGGAGTCTTGGAGGGAACAAGCTTCCAGTTAGGGAAAATCCCAGCAGCTTGGACTATGCGAATAATAAGATTTCTAAAAAACGACCTCCCATATGACCCTGTAATCCCCCTACTGGGAATATACCCAGAACTCAAATCACTTGATGAAAAAGATACCTGCACATGTATATTTACTGCAACATTATTCACAATAGCAAGATCATGGAACCAACCGTGCTGCCCATCAAGAGGACTGGCTAAAAAAATGTGGTATACATGCATGATGGAATATTACGCAGCCATAAAGAAGAATAAAATCATGAATTTCACAGCAACCTGGATGGAATCAGAGTTTATAATACTGAGTGATCTTTCATAGAAACAAAGATCTGAGTATCACATGTTCTCACACATAAGTGGACCTTGAACAACTACTGTTAAGAAAAGGATTAGCCAGGTTTGGTGGTTCAGCCTGCAATCCTGCGCTTTGGGAGGCTGAGGTGAGTGGATTGCCTGAGCCCGCAGGTTTTAGACCCACCTGGTCAACTTGGCGAGACCTCATCTCTATAATAAATCAATTTTAAAAATTAGCCGGGCGTGGTAGCGCGCGCCTGTAGTTCCAGCTACTTGGAAGGCTGAGGCGGAAGGATCGCCGGAGCCTAGCGGGTTGACGCTGTGGTGGCTGCGAGCAGCCACTGCACTCCAGTCTGGGTGACAGAGTGAGATTCCAACTCAAAAAAAAAAGAAAGAAAGAAAAAAGAAAAGGATTGACAGTGGTGGGAAACTATGGGGGAGGGGGGACAGGGAGTCGGAATTAACCGTAATCGATATCTGCCTGGGGAAGGGGAGGTACACCTCATCAACAAGGGTACCTTCACAATGAATATTTGTATACCTAACCCTTAACTGTACTCCACAATTGTAAAATAAATTTTAAAAAATAATAATAATAAGACTTCTCTTCTCTTCCTCTCTTTCCATCCCTTTCCTTCCCCTCCCCTCCACTCCTTTCCCTTTTCTTCAGAAAATACCAATGGTTTGAACTATGTGAATAACACATTTTTTTCTTTTCTTCCTTCTTTCTTTCCTTTTTTCCTTTCTCTCTTTCTTTCTCTTTCCTTCCTTTCTTCCTCTCTATTTTTTTATTTCTTTCATCCTTCCTTCCTTTTTTTCCTCTTTCTCTTACTTCCTTCCTCCCTCCTGACTACCTCCTTGCTTCCCTCCCTCCCCCATTCCTTTCCCCTCCCTCCCTATCTCCCCCCCTCCCTCCTTCCCTCACTTTCTCTCTCTCTGTTTCTCTCTTTCTTTGCTTTTTGAGACAGGGTCTCACCATGTTGCCCAGGCCCCAGTTGAAATCCTGGACTCATCAATCTTCCCACCTCAGCCTCCTGAGTAGCTGGGACTAGAGGTATGCACCACTGTGATGCCTGGCTTGTAAAAAGATGTATTATGAGAAATAGGAGACCCAATTCAAATGAAATATATTATCTAAAATCCCACTACTCACATGGTCTGTGATATCAAGGTCCAAAAATTTACAAACACTACAATCAAGTATTCTTGAAACTATGAAACTCATGGGGATTGGCAGAGGAAACTGCCTTGTAAGAACATTTCCATAATTCTGGACACATGGGACTCCAACAGAGTAGATTATTTGAACTCAAAATCAAAATTTCCTAACTATAAAAGAAAATAAACTATCATGAGAGAGTCAGAAGAGTCACTCCTTAACAACAACAACAAAAAAGACAGAATTTTCATCTTAAGTACCACAAATAAGAATATCTGAAAGAGTCTTTGAATCCAGGATGTCCAAAATGTTTAAAGAGAAACTAGACAATAGAAACTATAAAAATAAATGAAATAAAAAGGGAAAGAGGAATTTTTCTAAAGATCTCAAGAAAAATTTTAAATGTATAATCACTGAAAATAAAAACTCAGTGAATGAATTCAATAACTAACTTGAAAAATATTTTAACTTGAAAAATATTTTCAAATTTGTTGTTTCTTTAGAAGCATTAGTTAGAATATATGATTCCAAATATTTTAAGGTTGGACAGATGTTTTTCTGATATGGCTTCTAATTCAGTTGATCAAATGATATTCGGTATTATTCAAATCTTCTTTTATTAAGAATTTAAATTCGTCATGACTACTTTACATTAAGTATATGAGCCCATTTTTTTCATTGTTCAGAATATAAGCTAATTAGATCCATGGTTTGTATCATATGGAGTGTTCTAGAAATGTCAATTAAATCATGTTGGTTGAAAAAAAAAAAGTTATATACATCTTATCAGTGTTTTTCCAAATATGTTCTCTGGTTCACCTATCTCAAGATGATGTGAGATGTGAATTAAAATGTAGAATTTGGGGCCCTGAAAACAAACAAACAAACAAAAATCTCATCTCCAAAAATAACCACTATTTGATTTTTTTGTTTATCATTCTTTGAATTTTCTGTAGAATTTTATTACATATATTTTTGTCCCTAAAGAATGTACTGCTTAGTTGATCATTTTTTTTGAACTTTATATAAATGTATGCATTCTTTGGTGGTTTGATTTGTTTTTTTCCTCACAGTAAAGTTTCTTCATGAGTATTAACTCATGGGGAAAAAAAAGAGAGAAAAACTCGATGAACTAATTCAATAACTAAAGAGAAAAATCATGAAATGAAAAATAGATATACATAAATTATTTACAGCATATATAAAAGTAAAAGTATTAAAAAGTTATTAGACAAGAAGAATAAAAAGAAAAGTTAAAACATGCATCTAATAGGGGCTATTGATAAACAAAAGAGAGATTAAAGAAAGGACAATAGCAGTAATGATTGAGAATTTTCTAAAAATGAGCTCCTAAACAAGAAAACATGAGACATAAAATAAAAACAACATATCAGCTACAAAGAAGTTCATATTTTTAAAATTCTTAGATCCACTGTGGTAAAATACTAGAACATTAGAGAAGAAAAAAATGCAAAGGTACAAGACAGCTTGTCTTCAAAAGACATCTTGACCAGTATCATACTTTGTTCATCAGCAACAATTTAGAACGGAAAGTAATAAAATAATATCTCCAAAGACCTAAAAGAAAATACTTGTCATCTCAGAAGTTTGTAACAATATAATTATCATTCAACAGAGCATATAAAATAAAGCAAATTTAAAATACATGAAACTGAGAAAATTATCACTCACGACCCAGTTGAAAAAATGGCAGAGGATGGCCTTCCGCAAATAGAAAATTGAATGCATGACTAACAGTGAACAATAATATTAGAAAGACATGCTGACAAATATAAATAAATATTGACTCTTAATTTTTTTTAAATGCTACTCTGGAACAGATTTAAAAACAAAGTAAAAGTCAAAATAATTCACTTGCATAAAAATGGAAGATACAAACAGGATCAGAATTAATATATTCTTAGTTTTTTGTTGTTGTTTAAAATGATAAAGAAGGAAACAGGTTATTCAGCATATTAAAACTTGAGGGTTATGAAACAAAGGAAAAATTTGGATTCTATACTTTTCAAATCAGTAGAAGAAAAAAAAGAATATTAACCTATCAACAAAAAGGAAAAAAGAAGATTTGAGGAAAAGCATAGCAAATTAAAAATTAGAACAAAATTATACACATCAGATGTGAACTATATATAACAATTTTGCGTTAAATACAAATAGTGAAGACAATATAGAACTTACATAAACAAAATCTATGTATACAAACAGAATTTTTGAATACAATGTTAAGTTAAAAAATATTTAATTGTAGAATATTTAAACAAAGCAAGATATAAACAAAGCATTTATATAAAATTTAAGCACATAAAATATTACTACATATTACTTTTGTATACATAGTAGTAAAAATAGAAAAAGAATTAGCTGAATATGTACACACACCAAACTTTAGATAGTGAGTACCTTTAAGTATTTGTAATATTAATGTTCATATATTTATATATTATTTATAATTTCCAACAAGAAAAGGATGAGTTGGAAGAACTAAAGTAACAATGAAAAAAAAAATCAACATAGAACTGAAGATCACATTGGAAAAAGCAGAAAAGAGAATAGACATTGCTGAAAGCACAGAAAAGTATATTGAGAGCAGGTATAATTAGAAGCAAAAGAGAATAAAAGAAAATAATAGTTGTGGGAAAACAGACATTGAAAGAGGCAATAAAAATCATAATAATAGGCAAAACTAAAGAAGAAACATGAAACAAAAATAAATAAATACAACTAGTACAACCTCTTTGGAAGACAGTGTGGCAATTTCTGAAAGAACTAGAAATTGACCTTCCATATGATGCAGAAATTCCCCTACTGGGAATATACCCAGAAAAATTCAAATATTTCTACAAAAAACATACCTGCACACGTATGTTTTTTGCAGCGCTATTCACAATAGCAAAAACATGGAACCAACCCTGGTGCCCACTGAAGCTGGATTGGATAAAAAAAAAATGTGGTACATATACACAATGGAATATTATGCAGCCATAAAGAAGGACAAATATATGGACTTTGCAGCAACTTGTATGGATTTGGAGTCGATCATACTCAGTGATTTATCACAGAAACAAAGAACTGAGTTCCATATGTTCTCACTCATAAGATGACCTTGAAAAATTATAATGCTACAAGAAAGCAATTGGCAATAGCAGAAAACTGTCAGGGGAGGCGGGCGGGACTGGCAGTTGAGGGAAACTGCTAGGGGAGGGATGGGCATACCTTATCAACAAGGGTATCCGCATGATCAGTGTTTATATACCTAACCCTTAATTGTACCCCACATCTTTATAATAAATAAACAAATTATTAAAAAAATAAAAATAAATAAATACAAACAATCCAAAAAACTCAAAGAAATAATTTAAAGTTTTCCTGACATTAAAAATACATATGAATGTACAAATTGGTAGGTCACATTATATTCTAGGATAAAAATATATAAAACTATATATGTCATATATACATATATAAAAAGACCATAGTAAAGAAACTGTAAATATATCTTAGTAAAGATATTAGAATTTAAAGATAAGACTATTTTAGGAATCTAGGCAAAATAACTATGTCATTTCTAAAGCAAAAATATTTAAAAATGTAAAAGTATTTAAAAAATCTAACTGGATTCAGACTTTCCCACTATAATATTAAATACTAAGAACATCAAAACAAGGCTTACAAAATTATCAGTAAACTGTCATTCAGGAATAAATGTTTTTATAATGCATGAATTTGAAAAATAATTCCTGGGTGTTCTTGTCAATAAACGTATGATGGGAGAAACTTAAGTCAAGCCAGATATGAATGGAGAAATGACAACAAAAGTGATGCTTCTGAGCAATGAAAGCATTTCCATAAATGATTAAGGCTAAAACAGCTGTGGAAATTATGATTCTATAAAAAAGTCACACAATATAAAGAGTTACAGAGAGGAACAAAGTGGTATAACTATATTGATGGCCTCTTCTATAACAAGTTTACTGAAAGAGTTGTTTAAAGCAAGTTAAATAACATAGTTATAAATATACTTAAATGTATAGCAATATTTACTAGAAAAAAATAAGAAGCACAGTGTAATCAATTTAAATGATTTAGTACTAAAGTAAAGATGTTAAATAGAAATATACCAACTTTATTATTTTCAGATGAGAAGTTAATAGAGTCTATCTAAACATGAATATTGAGAATATTTTAAATAAAATACAATATTTATCAGAACTAAAATAGACTTAAACCTTCTAAATTACTCGATTTAAAGCATATAAACACAGGCCATATATTGAAAGTCTGAACATGAAAATCTATAGCATAAAAATAACAGAACTAAGACAAAGAAGAATATCACAAACAAGAAGTTTTAACCCATGAATATCTATTACCTCAGCATCTAACTAATAGTAAATATACAGAGAAAAGTAAAAACACCATGAAATTAGATACAAACAACAGAAACAATATTATAATAATCAGATGCAGAATATAAATATATAATTATTTAAATATTTAAAAAGATAATTTAAATATGAGCAAAAACAAACATTTTCTAAAATGTTCAGGCAAATTTGAAAAAGAACCAAATAGCACTTTTAGAAATAAAAATATAGGTCGGGCTCGATGACTCAGTCTGTAATCCCAGCACTTTGGGAGGCCAAGGTGAGTGAATTGCCTGAGCCCACAGGTTCGAGACCAGCCCGGGAAACTTGGTGAGATCAGGTCTCTACAATAAATCAAAAATTAGCCGGGTGAGGTAGCATGTGCCTGTGTTTCTATTTACTTGGAAGGTTGAGGCAGAAGGATGGCTGGAGACCAGCAGGTCAATCTGGGGTAACCTGGGCCACAGCCTGGGAGATGGAGTGAGAATCCAACTCAACAAAACAAAACAACAATATATATATATATATTCATCAAGATTAACTCTACAGATTGGCTAAATAGAATTAGTAAAATAGATGTATCTGAAGAAATGATTAGAATAAAGTATAAAAAGACAATCCAATAAAAAATATAAAAACAAAATACAAGAGAAACATGAAGGATAGAATGAGAGTGACTAATGTCTGTAAAATCAGAGTTCTAAAAGAGAAAATGAAAAAGAGTTAATATATAAAGAGATAATTTCTGACAATTTTTGAAAAGTTATGAATGATATGAATCCATAAATATTGGAAGTACAATATTAACATCATTAGGATGAATAAAAAAGATATCCACATCAAGATATGCTGTAGTAAAACTACAAAACACACACACAATTTAAAAGCAGCCAAAAAGAAGAGGACAATTCACCTTCCATAGAATCAGGGTGATCACATCTTCTAAGTGCTGAGAGAAAATAAGTGTCAAGGTAAAATTGTATGTGCTGAAAATATTTTTTAAGAATGAGAGTAAAATAATATTTTCATAGAAAACAAAAACTAAAAGATATAATTTCTTATCTTCACTAATGGATTTCTAAAAGATATGATCCCAGAAAGGAAGGCTGAGATGTAATAAGGAATGTGAGTAAAGAAACTGGCAAACATAAATCTAAAGAAATATTTTTTATATAAGTAACAATACTTAATTTTGAGAGTTATAGAATAAGACAGCACTAAAATATTGAACTATAGGAGCAGGAACATTAAAATATTTTCCAGTCCTTTCCAATCATGTTTGCATTATTTGAGAAAGGGGTATTGATTAACTTTAGAATGTGTTAAGGATAAAATTTCAAGGCTAACTGCAAAAGGAATAGTTTGGGAAGAAATTAGATAAAAAAGAAGCCAAGTAAAAGATGGTAAGTATGCAGAAAAAAAAACTATAGAAAGAAGAATACACAAAAAGCAAAAAGTAAAAACATTCAAGAGGGAGAGTGGGGGTAAAAGCACCAAAATAAGCCGGGTTCAGTGGCTCAGCCTGTAATCCCGCGCCTTTGGGAGGCTGAGGTGAGTGGATTGCCT
>NW_007260151.1:0-3225 GCF_000164805.1 Carlito syrichta | reverse complement strand
CTGGGAGCGGCCACTGCACTCCAGTCTGGGTGACAGAGTGAGACTCCAACTCAAAAAAAAAAAACAAAAAAAAGCCCCAAAATAAATGTATTTAGGATTGTCACAAATTAAGTTTAGTTCTTTATGAATTCACAGTACAATACAAAGAAAAAAATCTGCCATGAGAGTTAATACTAACAATAGGTAGTATCTATTTTCAGCAATAATAGTACAATATGAATAAATTAAACTTTCTTGTTAAAGGACAGAGATCAAAAACTGAAATTTAAAAATCCATTATGTGCTCTGTACAAAAGATATATCTAAAACACGGGGATATGAAAAAATGTAAAGCAAAAGGATGCAAAATAATATACCAGGCAAAGAGTTAAAAATAGTGTGACTATCAGATTAAACAAATAAAACAGAAAGTATTATTAGAGAAAATTGGTACAAAATAATTGATTATTCATGAAGATCAGACCAAAAACTCTAATATTGTAGAACCTAACAAAAACAAAAGAGACAAAATGTTTACAGCAAACACTGGTAGAACTAAGGTAATAAATTCACAATTCCGACCAATATAAGAGATTTCCACATATCTCTCTCAACTTTGATATAACATTAGAAGCATGCTTAGTAATGTTAAGCTGTAAATATAATTCAAAATTTAGCAGGTTAAAAGAGAAAAATAATCATCACAATAAATGCAGAAACTGATTTGAAAATATTCAAAGTTTATTTATATTTTTAAATGTTTGGTAAATTGGGTATAGAAGAAAATTTCTTTCTTTCTTTCTTTCTTTCTTTCTTTCTTTCTTTTTTGAGTTGGAGTTTCACTCCGTCGCCGGCTGGAGTGTAGTGGCACGCTCCCGGCCACCCCAGCCTCGACCTGCTGGGCTCCAGCGATCCTTCTGCCTCAGCCTTCCAAGTAGCCAGAACTACAGGTGCGCACTACGACGCCTGGCTCATTTTTAATTTATTGTAGAGATGAGGTCTCTCCAAGTTGCCCAGGTGGGTCTCGAACCCGCGGGCTCAGGCAATCCTTTCGCCTCAGCCTCCCAAAGTGCTGGGATTACAGGCTGAGCCACCGAGCCCGGCCAGAAAACTGTCTTAATTTGACAAACTACAAAGATCCAAAAATCTTCAAGAATCATTGTTCTTTTTGGTAAACTATTAAAAAGCTTTCCCTTTAAAATCAGGAGCACCATGGCACTATCACCATTTCTACTCAATATTGGATAGGAAGTCCTAATTAATGCAGTCAGATGAAAAAGATAATAAGGTTGAATAAAACAAACAAAATTGTAATTATTTTCAATATAATTGAAAAGTTACCAGACTATCAAAATTAATACAATTTAAACAGGAAGGCTAGATATATTAATACTACACACTAATTACATTTCAATATACCAGTTACAATTAAAAATGAAACTTCAAAAAGATGTCATTTACAAAGAAACAAAAAGGTAAGATTTCTAGGAATACATGTAACAAATGATAAAAAAAGTTTTAAAACTTTATTCAAAGACATTAAAAACCTTTAAAAAGAGCCAAATAAATGAGATGTTTAATCACAAACTCAATATGGTAATGTCATTTTTCCCTAAATTGATCTATATATTTATTAATATCTCAAATTCTTTACGGATGTTTTTGAAGAACTTGACAAAACTGATACTATAATGTGTATATAGGAGAAACAAGGGCTTAAGGAAAACCAGGATATATATAAGGATATTTACTGTAGCTCTATCTTTTGCTATCACAAAAGATAAGAAATCATTTAATTGTCCATCAGTAGATGACTGACTATATAATTGCAGTTTATTCATATAACAAAATGCTAGGCAGCCATTAAAAAGTAGAAGGAAGCTCCTTAAGTTTGGAACAATACACAAGCTATTATTTATAGGTGAGAAAATCAAATTAGAGAACAGTGTGTATGATACAATTTTATCTTCTAAAACTGAGGGATATATACATATATGCCCATATATAAATAGAATATCTAGAAAAAAGTATTAAATTGGCAAAAGCATTTGCTCCAAAAAAGGGAAACTAGAAGGTTAGAGGACAGGGAAGGAAGCAAACGTACTTTTGTATGATTGGGCAGAGAGAGAGAGACAGAGACAGAGAGAGAGAGGGAGAGAGAGAGATGGGTATTATTTTTGTATGAATTGGGTATTGAGAGAGAGAGTGTGTGTGTGTTTATGCTTAAATATTCTACAGTTGCTTCTGCATTCTAGGGGACTAGCATTATTCATCACTGGAATATAGTTTGGTTTAGAAAAACATTTTTAGGCCTTTTTAGTTAATAAAAATGAAAGTAGTAAGGCAAAAAAAAAAAAAGGATGAAAGAAATATAAGAATAAATTACTTGACATAAGAACATAATAGAGAACTTTAAAGTTATTCAGAGCAGTTGGAGAGTACTGGGGTACTGAGGATAAAGTAAGGCCTTGAAACTAGAAGAGTGTAAGATACAAAAAGAAGGGAAAACAGGAGAAAAGTTGAGAGAAACAAAAAGAAAAAGAAAGAGAAATTGTGAAAACAATAATAAGCAATCTTTAATGGGGCAAGCAAAACATTAAGAACATTACCTGTTGCAGAGAAAACATTTAATTGTTAGGACCTATCTACATTATGCTTTAAACTGCCTCCACCATTTTTTCCTTCACTCAAATCTTCAGTGAGATGATGTAACTCACAACAGCCTTCTTTTTTCTTTTTTTCACTTTTAAAATGTCCCTTAATTTTCTTTTTTCTTTTTTTTTTTTTTTTCATTAATCAGTAGTTTTTATTATGGTTTTGTGGGGTACAGTTAAGGGTAGGTGTACAATGACGTTTCATTCAGGCACCCTGTAGATAAGAAGTGTTTTCCCATCCCCCGACAGATATTTGCTACTGTTAATCCCATCCCCCTCCCCCCCATAGTTTCCCAGTACCATCCGTCATTTTCTCATAGTATTGCATTGGATGTTCAAGGTCCATTATATGAGTGAGAACATGTGATATTCGGATTTTTGTTTTTGTGAGAGGTCACTCAGTATTATAGACTCTAGTTCCATCCAGGTTGCAGCGAAATTCATGATTTTGTTCTTTTTTATGGCTGCGTAGTATTCCATCGTGTATATGTACCACATTTTTTTAATCCAGTCCTCTTTTGATGGGCAGCATGGTTGTTTCCAGGTTCTTGCTATTGTGAACAATGCTGCGATAAACATACGGTGCAGGTCT
>NW_007260150.1:0-9395 GCF_000164805.1 Carlito syrichta | reverse complement strand
CCAGCCTGCAGCTCCTCCCTTCCATCTTCCTTCCACAGATAGCCTTCTGAAATAGGTTGTCTAGAGTCTGGTTTTCCAACATGTCAGGTTCCAGCAGGCAGTGCTGAGATGCAGAGGGAGAAGTTTGGGGGGTCTGGTTCGGGGAATTCTCAGAAGAGTAGGGTGCTGGACTCCACCCACAAGGCCATGGCACTCCTGGAGTGCCCTGAGCAAATGTCTCTCCTCTCACCTCGACACTTGTCCGAAGCACTTGTCCAAAGCACTTCTCTCCATGAACTCCAAAAACTTCCCAACTGCCTAATTCCAAAAGCCCTCTTGACCCCCCACTCTTGTCCCCTATCTCTCTGCAGCATCTGACTCCAATGACCATACCTGCCATTTCTTTCCCTCCACGATGTGGCTATGCTCTCCTCCTGCCTTGCCAAGTGCTCCCTCCCATCTTCTTCCAACGCTTCATTCTCCAAGTGCTCTGAGCACCCCCAGCCCATCTTCTTTCTGTCCCTGGCATAACCCACTGTCAACTATCCCTTCCAGGCTGGGCCTGGTGGCTCAGTCTGTAATCTCAGCACTCTGGTAGGCTGAGGCGAGTGGATTGCCTGAGCCCACAGTTCGAGACCCACCCAGGCAACTTGGTGAGACCTCATCTCTACAATAAATAAAAAATTAGCTGGGCATGGTGGCACATGCCTGTAGCTCTGGTTACTTGGAAGGCTGAGGCAGAAGGATCACTGGAGTTCAGCAGGTCAAGGCTGCAGTGGCCAGAAGCATGCCACTGTACTGCAGTCTGGGTGACAGAGTGAGACTCTGTCAGGCAAGCACTCCATCTCTCAAAACTCAAAAACAAAAACAAAAATCAAACAAATACTATCCCTTCCACACCCCCTCAGACCCAATGTGAGTCTCCAATGGCACTGGGAGCGGTGGCCAGCTCACTCAGTGAGCATCTGTCCAGCAGAGAAGAGGCAGAAACCCTCCCCAGGTTCCCAGGGCTCGGAAGCCAGGAGTTAACTGTGGCTTCAGCCATTTTCTGCCCCCCTTTCACCCCCTCCAAGCAGGTACAGGCAAGCACCCCGTCTCTCCCATCCCTCCCCCTTCCTTTCTATTCTGATACTACGCCCCTTCACCTCATCCCTTTCTCCTAACAGTTCTAGCTCCTTCCAGCTCCTCCCCTTCCAACCCACCATTATTTTCTAAGCACATGTAAGAGTCACATGACTTTCCAGCATTACTTTTCTCTTCCCCCCACTCCCCCACCCTCAGTTGGAGTCTTACTCTGTCACCCAGGCTGGAGTACAGTGGCACATTCCTGGCCAATGCAGCCTCGACCTGTTGGGCTCAGGTGATTCTTCAACTCTGCATTCCAAGTATATGGAACTACAAGTGCATACCACCATGCCTGGCTAGTTCTTGACTTATTGTAGACTGGTCTTGAACTCCTGGGCTCAGGCAATCCTCTCACTTCCTCCTAACAAAGTGCTGGTATTACAGGCATGAGCCGCCATGCACAGACCCCCAGCAAAACTTTTGATGGTTCTCTGCTACTGCCTCTTGAATAAGACTGGATCTCTTCCCTGGAATTCTAGCCCTCCCATACCCTGCCCCTGCACCCTCCCAAGTAAATGGAGCCATTTATTTCATTTTATTTTATTTTATTTTGAATTGGAGTCTCACTCTGTCACCCAGACTGGAGTGCAGTGGCCACTCCCGGCCACCGCAGCCTTGACCTGCTGGGCTCCAGCGATCCTTCTGCCTCAGCCTTCCAAGTAGCTGGAACTACAGGCGCGTGCTACCATGCCCAGCTAATTTTTTTTGATTTATTGTAGAGATGAGGTCTTGCCAAGCTGCCCAAGCGGGTCTTGAACCCATGGGCTCAGGCAATTCACTCACCTCAGCCTCCCAAGGCACAGGATTACAGGCTGAGCCACCGAGCCTGGCGCACATGGAGCCATTTAAGCGGCACTGCCCCAAACAGCCCTGAACTTTTCCTTCCTCCATGTCTTTGCTCACCTCAAGATGGGAATGAAAGAAGATTTCTACTTTCTCTTAAAACCTCTGTGCTATTTACATTTTTGTAATTAACAAGAGCGACCGAAATTAGAGAACAGCTGGGTTTCATGGACTCATCTAAAGTAAGCTCCTCTGTGAGGCATGGTGGCTCATGCCTGGGATCCCAGCACTTTGGGAGGTGGAGGAGAGGGGATTGCCTGAGTCTAGGGGTTCGAGACCAGCCTGGGCAACTTGGTGGGACCTCGTTTCCCCAGTAAATCAAAAAATTAGCTAGGCATGATGGCATCTGCCTGAGGTCCCAGATACTTGGAAGACTGAAGCAGAAGGATCACCTGAGCCCAGTAAACTGTGGCTTCAGTGGCCATGAGCATGCTACTGCACTCTAACCTGGGCAACAGTTAAGACTCCAGTTCAAATAAAATAAAATAAAATCACCTCTTCAGCCTGCCTTCCTGATCCCCAGCCAAAAGTTATTTTGCTGAATTTCTCTTTATGATTCAAAGACTTCTCTTTACTGCTCTTCACATAGACTTTGTATTAGAGACTTCCTAACTGAATCTTTAGGGCAAAGACTGGATCTTATCTTGTTTTATCATGTCTCTCATAGTCCCTTAGCCATTGCCCTGGATAGGCATTCAATAAACACCAGTTGTTGCTTAAGTTAAGAGGTTAGGAATACATCTTAAGAATGCAATTCTAGCTGGGCTCAGTTGCTGAGCCTCTAATCCCATGCTTTGGGAGGCCAAGGTGAGTGGATTGCCTGAGCCCGTGGGTTCGAGACTCGCCTGGGAAACTTGGTGAGACCTCATCTCTACAATAAATCAAAAAATTATCCGGGCATGGTAGCGCATGCCTGTAGTTTCAGCTACTTGGAAGACTGAGGCAGAAAGATTGCCGGAGCCCAGCAAATCGAGGCTGCAGTGGCCAGAAGTGGCCACTGCACTCCAGTCTGAACGACAGAGTGAGACTGCAAGTCAAAAAAAAAGAATGCAATTCCACGCCAGGAATGGTGATTCACACCTGTAACCCCAGCACTTTGGTAGGCAGAGGCGAGAGGACTGCCTGAGCCCAATTGTTCGAGATCAGCCAGGACAACTTGGCATAAGACCTCAGGTCTAAAATAAATTTTAAAAAACAGCCAGGTGTGGTGGCCCATGCCTGTGGTTCCAGCTACCTGGAAGACTGAGGCAGAAGGATCACCTAAGCCTAGCAGGTCGAGGCTGCAGTGACCATGAGCATGCCACTGTGCTCCAGTCTGGGTAACAGAGTGAGACTCCAACTAAAAAAAAATGCAAATCTAACTTTCCCTCATTTGACAAGTACAAGTCATCTCTAAATTAGGATATAAGTAGGGCTTCTCCATTATGGAAGGTTTTCCAGTAGACTAATCATTTAAAATTTTCTTTATTCCCTAATTATTTTTGTAACATTGCATATCACTGTAAAGATCAGAACATTCTGTTAGATTTGGGTATGTGTGCATGCGTGTGTGTGCTAGCCTATTTTCTTAAGAAACCCAGACTGGTCACGGTGGCTCAGTCTGTAATACCATCACTTTGGGAGACCAAGGTGAGAGGACTGCCTGAGCCTGGTGGTTCGAGACCAGCCTGTGCAACTTGGTGAGACCTCATCTCTACAATAAATCACAAAAACTAGCTGGGCATGGTGGCCTGCGACTGTAGTTCCAGCTACTTGGAGGGATGAGGCAGAAAGATCAACTGAGCCCAGCAGGTCGAGGCTGTGGTGGCCATAAGTGTGCTACTGCACTCCAGAGACAAGAGTGAGACTCCAATTAAAAAAAAAAAGAATTCCAGAATTCCAGAAGTGAGAGCAATGAAGAGAATGAAACTAAACTATGAATTTCTAAACATGTAGCAAATCAAGAAAGCTACTGTCTGCCTGGTTCACCCACCCAAAGAAGGAAGGCTGACAAGGTTCAAGTACCTTCACAGAGTTTGTCACCAATATCACCCCAGCAATCCAAGTGCCAAAATTTCGGCAACACAGGCAGGGCCTTTTCAAAATTTTGTTTCACTTGAAAAGCCTTCATTAAACTCTGAGTTATATTTAGAAAAAAAAATGAAACAGGAGTTATATTTAGATGAAATGGCTTAAACAGAATTTTACCAAAAGCAGCATGTTTATGACGATCTTCCAAAAGAAAAGGTTTTCCTTCGTTTTTACACAACAGCTCCTAAAAACAGAACACAGTCTTTATGCATATACAAAGATTTCGGTTTGGATTCCTTTGTAACTGGAATAACAGGAACACCCAGATACTGGCAGGACTGCCCATGGGAGACAGCGGGATACACAGGACTTAAAAATGAGCACACCTGTGAGGAGCAGAACAATTTCACACAGAAATTTGAGATACTCTGAGAATGGTCTGAGAAACCTTGGGCTGGAGCTGCACAAGAGTAGCTCTTACATTTATAAAATGTCCATAAGAACCACAGACTCCTTCTGCAACACTACCTACAAGTGTTTCTTTCAAAATACCATTGGCACTCTTATCCTGGGCACTGTCACACCACTCTGTGTCACTCTGTAGCTCTCTGGCTACATTCACATTCAGCATTCAACATTTCTCTCCTTTGTCTTAAACTATGTTTGACATGAACTTTCTCTGGTGTGCTGACGTATGTTTTCCTAACAAAATTCTCACCAACAACGCGAGATAGTTTAGTAAACCTGTAAAGCCTTTTCATGAATGAAAGTGTAAGATCGGGGTGACTATCTGAAATAGTCAAAAATGGTTTGTGCCAGTTGTCCCTCTCTTCACAGGCCACAGGGTCCCACGGCACCAGGCTCAGAGGCAGTCATAGCTCACAGGCTTGATGCACGCCCCTGCGTGAAGGGAACCTCTTCTCCAAAGAGCCTCAGGAAGAGGCTGCTTCCTAGAGTCCCAGCCAAACCACAGTGTAGGGCACATGTGAGGCTGTGTGGGGAGAGATGCCCAGACTGTAGGACTAGCCAGTCCCCAGTGGTCCCTACAGGAATTATGCCAGTGAGCATGGGTGTTGAGGCTTGCTACTTGCTACTCCTTAGGTCCATCAACACTCTGAAAACACTCCGGGCGCTTCCCACCCTTGCTTCTGACTTGCTATTTCCAGAGAAAGTCTTAGAGCAGCAAAGAACTGGGATCCCCTAATTTCATACTATCTATAGGCCAGCAGCCACAAAGCCCAAGGCTGTGTGCTTTAGAGGTGAAACAAAAAAAGACCTAAGATGCCAAAAGAGACAGACCGTACATTCTAGGTAATTTTCCAGCAACTCATCAGCTGTCTCCTGTCTCCTTCCCTACCCACATCCCTAGGCTGGGAAACCAACTGAGAGCCACTTTGCACCTACTATCTGCCTCCAGTAAGAATGACATTAATTATAGGAATATAATCACTCAGAGAAAAGGCATCATCTCAGTCTTATAATCCAATCAAATGCTTAAATGTTTCCTCACTTGCTCTGCTTACTGGCCTCCAAAGGTCAGGGTCAAATGGGAAGATTTTACTGTTCTAACCTAGCTTCAGGAAACCTCCCTGGTATATTCGTGAACTTTGTATCCAACAGGGCAGGTTTAACACCAAGTGGTGTGTGCATGAGAGAGACAGAACCACTGGGGGCAATGAACTTACTTCTGTAAGGGCAGTTCTCTGAGGAGACAAGACATAGCTACAGGAGTGGAACGGAATATATGAAGTCTCCAAGAGAGTGGGTATTTTAGGAGGTTTGAAAGGAGTATGATGACCTGAGCCAGGGCAGGGAAAGGCTGCAGGGAAGAGCAGGGACATTCAGAGGCATGTAGAGAGTCCAGGTTGGCATCCTAGGTGGAGGGGGGGTTCCCACAACCCCACACAGGCCTAGGTTTAGCAACTAGAATGCCCGGTATCAACAAGAACCAGCTTTTGCAAGTTCTTGGGCAAAAGAACACAAAGGTGAATAGAAAGAAGAGATACAAGACACACACAGAAAATCTGACTCACGTGGGCATTTGCTGGGACAGGGCAGCAGAGTCTTAAGGAGAAACAGGTGTGAAGGGTTAGCCTGATTGAGGGAGAACCGTTCTATTTGGGACATTTCTGACTACACCAGGACTTGACTCAGGGCTGACACACATATGTCTGAGCCTCCCAGACCCTCTCCAGACACCCTAATGGGAAATGGAAAGATGGAACTTTAGTGGCATAACACTCTCACACACACAAAGTTACAGGAACCTCACCAAAACTCACAGAACTAAGCCGCAGGACATGAGAGGGAACCAGTCAATGCCTAAATAATGTGGCGGTGGCTTGTCACCATCTCCTGCAACTTTGACTCGCACCGTTTTTCTTTTCTCTTTTAATGTTACTGAGAAAAAGAAACAGCTATAGACCCATATCCAGCGTTCATTGCACAAGTGACACATTAGGGACCTTCTGGGGTGCTCCAGTCCAGCAGGGCCAAAACTGCGGGGCCTCCCCACCCCAGGGCAAAGCTGTGAGGTCTTCGGGGTATCCCACACCAGAGTCTCCCCGCACCAGCCCCCTCACCGCATCTGGCGACGAGTGCCCTCTCTCAGCCCACCGTGAGGGCCACCGCTCTTAGCCAACGGTGGCACCATGGCAGTGGCGACGGCACTTCAGCACCCGGCCTTCCTCGGGCACCCCACGTATTACCATACATCTCAGGGTAGCTTCAGCCCACGTGGGTCTGCTCGGGCCCTGCCCCTAAGGGGTCCACACCCTGCCCACCCACTCCCCATCGAGGGTGAAACGGCAGGTGCTGAGAAGCTGGATAGGAAGCTAGGGCGACCTCGGTGCCCATGGGGCCCCAGCAGCATATGGGAGCCTGACACACAATAGGTGGGCGCTTGCCCAGGATCGGCCATCAGGCCTGCACCTGGGCAGAGAGCCCCGGGGGGGGTCTTGGGGACACAAAGGCCTCGCCGAGCCCTGGCTGCACCCTCGTGACGCGGGAAGCAGGAGTCTAGAGCCCGAGAGGGGGCGAAGGAATCCGCCCTCATTAGCACGTTATCTTGGGCCCGGTCAATTTGCTTGATTACCGCTCTAAATGACAGCACACAGCACACAATGCGAGCCAATTAACAGGTTTAAAGTGTCGCAGCGCTCGCTTTAAATAAGAAAAGCGAGATGATGAAAGAGGGAAAAAGCCAAGTTTCTCCACTCGAAGAATGCCTCGAGTCGCCCTCGCCAGCGTCTACACGGGCTGAAAATCGCGAGCTAGTTGCGCAGAAAAGTCGAGGCCGTGATGGAGGGCTGGGGGCGGGAGTCATCATGAATAACCCGCCAAGAACACCAGGTCTCTCGGGAACTGGCCTGCAGGCGCCCAGTGAACCCGGAGTCGGAGGGCAGCGTCGCCAACGCAGCTTCCTTCTGCGCCCAGTGCAAATGCCCAGGGCAAGCAGACCAACTTCCAGGAAGGAAAGCGAGAGCCCCCCCAAAACGGGCACAAATCCAAGTCCTACCGGCATAAGGAGGACTCGCCCAGAGGCGGACCCCAAAACCTTGCAGCCCCACTCTCGGCCGCCAGAGTGTCGTTCAATTCCGCCAACAAGTTCTGCCCGGGATCGGCGCAGCAGGCCCCATCTGCCGCCCCGCGGCCGAGTCCAGGGGCGCATCTCGTGGCCCAGCGGCCTCCCCCACTGCCCAGCGCGCCCGACAGGCACTCACGGTGCGCTCTCCTCTGGGAGACAGGGGTCCGTTGGAGAGGTACGGGCTGCTCAGGTCCAGGATCATCAGGAAGGCGTACCCAGGGTAGAGGGGGGCCCTTGAAGTACGTGCCGCCCTGGGGTCTCCTCACTGAGAACGAGACCAGGGCGGGATGAGGCCTGGACCCTCGGGCCTCAGGAGCGGGGCTGTAACGGCGCGCACTTACCTTCGGCGACGTAGTCCCGCGACTTCTGGAAAGTGTCTCGGGCGAGCTGCAGGCGCCTCTCCTGCGAGGAGACACAAAGGCGAGGGCAGGCGAGCAGGCAAGCGGGCGATCGGGCACGGGCTGGGGTCCCCCGCCAGCCGCGGGCAACGACTCACCTTCCAGTCCGAGCTGCTGCTCTGGTTCTCCGACTCGTTGACCAGCGACGACTTGACCTCGTCCAGGTCCCGCTGCACTAAGGCGCTGTCGCTGCTCGACGCCTGCTCCTCATCACCCTCGTCCTGTAAGGGGATCAGCTCGTCGTTCACCCCGAGGTCGTCCCGCCACCAGCCGCCGCCGAGCTGGGGCATGGTGGGGCTGCCGCTGCCTGAGCCCCTCGCCGTGTGTGCCCACCCTGTGCCCGCGCGCCTGCTGGCAACCGGCCTGCTCCGCTTGCCGCCACCACCACAAAGTTTGGTAGGGCGTGGCCCCGCGGGCAGCGGGCCCAGCGCAGCACTGCACGGGTGGGTTCCACTCGGCTCAGGCCACTCGGGCAGCGCCTGGCCTCGAGCTCCCCACCTTGCCGCCACCGCCTGCTCCACCGGGGAGTGGTGATTGGCACGGGGGAGGGGGGAAGGCCCGGGGCCGGCTGGGTGGCGGGGCCCCGGCTGCGAGCTGACATCCGTGCACCTCGCGGAACTCGTGACAGCAGCGCGCACTCCCACACGCACATGTACTCACACACTCACACTCACATGCTCAGTCTGTCTCTCTGTCTTTCTCTCTCTGTCTCTCCGTCTCTCTCTGTATCTCTTCCTCCCCGCCTCGCACACCAATCCCCGGCACCTTCCGGGAGCTGCGTCGTGCACGACGCAGACCTCGAGCTCTCAGGGATGCCTTCCCCGCACCCCGTCCGGCGCCTGGATCGGCCCTCCTCTCAGCCGCCCCCACGAGTCCTGGGGTATGGTCCCTGAACTTTCTTCCCAAGAACTCCGCAACTCCGTGCAATTTATCGCCCTCCCCCGCTGGACCTGGCGTGGGCAGGCACCACTGCCCCCATGGGAAGGCCCCAGACGCGCCGAGAGCTGCGAGGTGTCCGTGAGATCCGGAGTCCCCTGGAGCGCCGAGTCTCCGCCACCCCGCAGGGTGCTCAGAGCACGAGGTGGGGGAGGTGTGCGGCACCCTGAAGATGCCCGGTGGCCTTCCGCTCCGCTCTCCCGTGGGGTCCGATATGACCCCCGCCCGCCCGGAGGTTACAGTTTGTCCGGGTGTCCTGAGGCACACCCCGCGGACATTTCGAAGGTCGCCTTTGCTCCATAGGTTGGGACAGGGTCCCAGATCAATCGATAATGGTCTTGGGTTCAGAAAGGACACAGGTCGGTTCACTGGGGGAAACTCGCCTGCCCGGGGACCCCCGAGGTCGTCCGCACAGCTGGCCCTGATGCCCTTGAACGTCATGAGAAACCCGTGCAGCCGGCCTCGCGTCTCAGGGTGTGCTTGTTGTGCCTATGGTGGCAGTGCCACCTACAGTCCCA
>NW_007260149.1:4450-8970 GCF_000164805.1 Carlito syrichta | reverse complement strand
CAGGCTCCCATGGGGATGCCGCTCGAACCCTGGGGAGTCCCTGCCCCCTGCCCACTCTGCTCCCGCAGTGACGGCGCATGTCTCTGCTCTCAGAGGTGGTTGGCACTGGGGCTTCTGTCTTGTCAGTGAGTCTGTAAACAGCCTGGGCGTCATAGCAAGACCCCATCACTAGGAAAAGACAAGAAAAATTGACTGTGTGTGGTGGCTCATGCCTCTAATCCCAGCACTTTGGGAGACTGAGGCAGGAGGATCGCTTGAGGACAGGAGTTCGAGACCAGCCTGGGCTACAGAGAGACCTCATCCCTACCAAAAAAAAAACCCGGACGAGGCGGCACCTGCAGTCCCGGTTACTCTCGAGGCTGAGGCGAGAGGGTCACTTGAGCCCTGGAGTTCTGTCCTGCAATGAGCCATGATGGTGCCATTGCAGTCCAGCCTGGGCAACAGGAGGATGAACTGAGCCCTGGGCAGAGCAGAGTGTGGGCTGAGGGCAGGGACTCTTCTTGGCAAAGGCTGTATGGTCTCTGTGTGGCTTAGGAAAAGATGCCTCAGGCCGGGCATGGTGGCTCATGTCTGTAATCCCAGCACTTTGGGAGGCCGAGGTGAGAGGATTGCCCAAGCCCATGGGCTTGAGACCAGCCTGGGCAACTTGGCGAGATCTCATCTCTACAATAAATCAAAAAATCAGCTGGGTGTGGTGGTACGTGCCTGTAGTTCCAGCTACTTGGAAGGCTGAGGCAAAAGGATCGCCTGAGCCCAGCAGGTTGAGGCTGTGGTGGCCACTGCACTCCAGTCTGGGCGACAGAGTGAGACTCCAAATCAAAAAAGAAAAGAAAAAGAAAAAGATGCCTCAGCCAGGCATGGTGGCTCATACCCATAATCCCAGAACTTTGGGAGGCCAAGGAGGAAGGATCCTTTGAGGCCAAAGCTCGAGGCTGTGTTGAGCTGTGACCACATCACAGCACTCCAGTCTGGGCAGTGGAGTGAGACCCCAACTCAAAGAAAAAGAAAAAGGCGCCCCTCTCCTCAGGACACCTGAGGAAACTGTCCCAACAAATACGCACATCTGTGGTGACAACGTGTCGGTGCCGCCTCCTTGGGCACTGCCCACCCACCCAGCGAGGGCGAACCCCGAGCACACTCTCTCTGTGCCCACAGGTCCGCTCTGCCATCCGGAAGAGGTGGCACCGGTGGCAGGACAAGCACTCCATCCGCGCACGGGTGGCCCGTGCCATGTCCATCCCCACCTCCCCCACCCGCGTCAGCTTCCACAGCATCAAGCAGTCCACAGCTGTCTGAGTGTGCTGGGGCCGCCGGCCAGCTCCCCGACCACCCGTCTGCGGGGGACCCGCTCCTCTCATGCCTCCCTGAGGAGCCGCTGGCCCCGACACCTGGGGGCCGTGGTCCCACAAAGCCCAGCAGGGGAGCCTGGACCGTTCCCACAGGACTGGCAGGCAGGGGCATGCCTGAAAGAGCCGTCTTCTCCCGGGACACAGAGGCCAGCCCGTGGGGACCTGGGCTGCCCCCAGAAGCAGTGGGGAAGCCACTTGCCAGGGCGTCCTGGGAGACTCTCCTGACGGCATCTTAGCAGCCAGGATGTCGCCTCCAGACCGCAGCCACGCCCGCCGGCCCTGCTGGGAGCCCAGGAGACATTAGGAGGCAGTGTCAGCATCAGATAGTGGCCCAGTTGCTAGAAGTCACCCCAGGCTGCCAGAACACCCTGGCACCATGGCACCGCCACCAGCAACGCCCGCCTCGCTGCCTGGAACTTTGAGCCTTTCCTGCCTTGCAGGCCAGGCTGCCCGACTCCCGTCACCTTCTGTGCCAGGAGCTCCCTCTTTGCACAGAGGGGGACTGGGAGGGGGCAGAGCGGGCTGTCTGCATGCCAACCTCCCTTCGAGATGGACAGGGCGCTCCTGGGGTCCCCAGCCTGCCTGCCTCAGCGCCCGGCCTCCGGCAGAGCTTGTGACCCAGGGCGGCCTCTGGGCGGGGTCACTGGCTATGGCAAGATGGGACAAGCGGGATGGGTGGCTCTGGGACAGCCGGTCATGGGCAGCCTGCATGTGGACTGGCCTGGCCCGGAGGACCTGGGAGCCAGAGCAGGGCGAGGGGGGTGGCCGGGAGGGGTGGCCGGCTCGTGTCAACAATGATATTTATCTTTTCAACCAGCCGGTGTGATGGCTTGGACTTTGCGGGCTGGGGGAAGTGGGGGCTGTGGGCCAGGCTTCTGGAGGTGCGTTGCCAGGACCACTCGCCCGTGGGAGGGTGCTGGGTGAGCCCGAGCCGGTGCAGGGCAGGGGCAGGGTGGGGCCTGGGGTCCAGTGAGTGAGGCCAGGGAACGGGGAGGAGGTGGGAGGGAAAGGATCTGCAGGTTCTGGGACGGCTTGAACCGGGCAGGGATGGGGGGTGGGCGCCTGGGGGCTGCACCGGCCCGAGCGGCCTGCACTCGGCTCCCTGAAGCCCAAGTGGAGCTGAGACTCCCAGCGGAGCTCGAAGGAGGGGAGTGGGTGGGGATGGCACTCCAGGACCACGGGCGCCCGGACTCCTCAGCCCTTCCTCATCCCAGCAAGCGTCTGTCCCCAGCAAGCCTCTGTCCCCAGCTCCTGTCTGTGGCTGGTGAGGGCCACTCAGGGTGTGGTTCCCCTGATGCCCACACCCACGGGGCCAGGGGGCTCGGACACAGCACTCCACACAGCACGCCAGGGTGCCCTACAGCCTGCACTTGTCCCTGCCTCACTGCCAGAGAGGAAGGCCACGTGAGGCGGGGGAGGGGGAAGGTTACATGGAGGGGAAGACGGGTGCTGTTGGGACCCCAGGAACAGAGGAGTAGCCAAGGGGACCGTGGGGAGGGTCTGGACCCAGCAGCAGCTGAGGGTGTCCCTGAAGGCCTTACTCTGAGCCCTGAGGCAGAGAGCCGGGCTTGGGGCCCCTCTGAGGGTGCTGGGGAGCCCGAGAGGCCCCTAGAGGGTCTGGCTGGTGGGAGCGGGGGCCCCGATGACCGAGGTGCTTTCTCAAACCCACCTCTCGCCTGGAAGGAGGAAGGGAGGCTGTCTGGGGACTCCGACCAGGGTGCGTCCTGGGGGTGGAGAGCCTGAGGGGTGAGGTGGGGAGGGGGACGGGGCAGGGGAAGTGTGAGGGGCAAGGTGGGGGAAAGACAGGGCAGAGGGTGTGTGGGCGGAGGTGGGACAAGGCAGGGGAGGATGCGGAGGGGGTGAGGGGAGGGGTGGGAGAGAATGGGGAAGGGTGGGCAGAGGGCATAGGGAGGGTTGTGGGGGAGAAACAGGGTATTGGCCACCCAGACAAGGGCTTGTGAGGGAGAGGGCAGCGCCCACCCCAGGGTGGATGCCAGAACCATCTGGAAGCCAAGCCTGTGACTCTGGAGGCCGCCAGAACACCCCCCCCCCCAGCACTAGGTCTCCAGAGCTGCTGGGACGTCCCTTGGTCCGGAGAGCCCTGGCCCCTCCCATCAGAGGCCCTAGGAGGGGCTGTCCCAGGGCGGGCACATCTGAGCCCCCCCCCATCTGCAGCCCCTGAACCTCTACGGGTGTGTTCTGGCCCCGCTTGACGTCCAGGGGCCGGGGCCACCCTGCTCCGAGGCTCAGCGGGGAGGGTCCTGGAGTGAGTGGGGTGTGAGGGTCAACACACTGCTGCTGCCGAGTGGGTCCCTGGCCCTCAGTGACCCTGGGGGGCCCCTCCTTTCAGCCTGAGAGAATGTCTCCATGCCAGTCCCAGACGTGCAGTCCCAAGCCCCACCTTCGCAGCCCGTCTTCCCCGGGACTCCTTCGTGGACAGAGCTGTGTGGAGGAAAAGGCACTTTCTCCCGTGTGGACTCCCCCCGGGCACTGTCCCTGCCAGGCCCTGGGCCTCCCCGGGGCCCCGTGGCTCTGCCCCCCTGGGCCAGGACTGGGCGGGGACTCAGAGCTGGTGACCCATAGCGGGGGTGGAGGTGGGGTGGGGCCCCGAGAGAGCGCCTCGTGGTGGGCGTGGCGGGTGGTTCTTCGCCCCGCCTGCCCCTTACGGCACTGACTCTGACCCTCGGCAGCCCGCAGCGTCTGGACCCCGCCACCAACGGGCTGCCTTCGCCATGCTCAACCGCAGTGTGGGTCACACAGTCTGTTCACAGGCGCCGCTCCAGCCCCTCACGCGCTGACCTGTCTGCTTGTCACCCGCCCATGAGGCAGGCGCCATGAGCCTCATTTAACGGTCAGGAAGATGAAGACCAGAGAGACTGAGAGGCCTGCCAAGCGTGTCTGTCCAGCAGCGGACGGCCGGGCAGGTGCCTCACTGGGCCTCTGTGGGGCTTAACCCTGCATGGCTAGAGGCCCTCCCACCCACGGCCCCCTCCAGTTCCTCAAAACTCCTCGGGTCAGAGGTGGGCCAGCTGTGGCCCGGGCCTCGGGCCACTGCTCCACAGGCCAGCCCCGAGCCAGGCTCTCGTCCCCAGCCCATTCCACCCCCGGCACCGCCTTCCAGCCCCTGCAAGTTCTGTGGAAGACGGGCCAGGAGAGACCCCCCAGGCACCA
>NW_007260149.1:0-3414 GCF_000164805.1 Carlito syrichta | reverse complement strand
CCTTCAGGGAGCTGAGTCCCAGGAGGAGTCTGGAGGGCGTGGACCTCAGAGTCCCACAGGTGGCTGGGGGGCTGGGCTGACGCCTCGCAGCTCAGGCTGGCCTGATGAGGAACTAAGATGAGATCTGCCCTGGGGACAGGACCATAGAGGGGCACTGGGGTTTCTGTTGTGGCAAAATACACACCATGTAAGAATTGCCATCTCAGCCACATGAAGGTTTGCATGTCCCGTTTGTGGATCCAAATACCTGCATGGCATGGTGCAACTGCCACCCTATCTAGCTGCGGAAGACTTTCATCACCAACAGATCAGTTTGGAGACTGGCCTCCAGATACAACATAGAAGTGAAATTAACCCTAGGACTGTTGTCCTTCTGTAGCAAGCTTCTCTAACTCAGTGTCCTGTTTTCAGGGTTGCCCATCACATGCCACTTTTTTTTGAGGCTGGACGGCATGCCCTGGTAGGGATGGACCCTTGACCCAGCCAGCAGCCAGTGGCGCTTTCTGCCTTCCGTGATTTCTGTGAACAGCCCTGGTGGGCAGTCTGTGTGACCACCTGGTTTTTTCTCTGGCACCTATATCAGTAACAGAGCTGATGCATCCTGGGAGAACCCCGCACGCAGTTCACTCATCTGAGACCTGCCACACTGTTGTCCACAGCGGCTACACAATTTCATATTTGTATCAGCCGTATACGGGGGTGCCCATTTCTCCACATCCTCAACACAACTTGTGATTGGCTTTTGTGATGGTCACTGTCCCAGTGAGTGGGTTGGTCATTGGTTTTCAGAAGACTCAAGTCAGCTGGCTGGACGCCGTGGGTCGTGCCTATAATCCCAGCATTTTGGGAGGCCAAGGAGGGAGCATCACTTGAGTCAAGAGTTCAGATCAGTCTGGGCAACATGGCAAAACCCCATCACTTTTTTTTTCTTTTTCTTTTTTTGAGTCAGAGTCTCCCTCTGTCGCCCAGGTTGGAGTGCGGTGGCACACTTACGGCCACCATAGCCTCGACCTGCGGGGCTCAGGAGATCCTTCGCCTCAGCCTTCCAAGTAGCTGGAACTACAGGCGCATGCCATCATTCCTGGCTAATATATATACATATATTTGTAGAGACAAGGTCTCACCTAGTTGCCCAGGCTGGTCTCAAACCCCCAGACTCAGGCAATCCTCTCACCTCGACCTTCCAAAGTGCTGGGGTTACAGACTTGAGCCACCACACCTGGCTCACTATTTTTTTTTTTTTTTTTGAGTTTGATTCTCACTCTATCATCCAGGCTGGAATGCAGTGGCATGCTCATGGTTACCCCAGCATCGACCTGCTGGACTCCGGCGATCCTTCTGCCTTAGCCTTCCAAGTAACTTGAACTACAGATTCACACTACCACACTCAGCTAGTTTTTATTTATTAATTGTAGAGAAGAGGTCTCAACAAGTTGCCTGAGTTGTTCTCAAACCCACGGTCTCAGGCAATCCACTCTCCTCGGCCTCCCAAAGTGCTGAGATTGCAGGTTGAGCCACTGATCCCAGCCCATCACCATTTAAAAAAAAATTAGGTGTGGCATGTGCCTGTAATCCCAATTACTCAGGAGGCCAAGGAAGGAGGATGGCTTGAAGCCAGGAGTTTGAGACTAGCCTGGGCAACATAGCAAGACCCCATCTCTACAGAAACTTGAAAAAAGTAGCCGGGTATGGTGGTGTGCACTAGTGTTCCCAGCTCCTCACAAGGCTGAGGCAGGAGGATCGTTTCAGCCCAAGAGCTGGAGACAATAAAATTTCATATTATCGTTTAACTTTTTTTAGAGATAGGCTCTAACTCTGGCACCCAGACTGCACGATCATAGCCTGGGTGTCAGAGTGAGAGCCTGTCTCTAAAAAAAAGTTAAACAATAATATGAAATTGGAAAACTTCGTGATGTCTCTGCATGACAGGGCCCCAAGTGAGGGTCTGGGCTGCACGTCCACCTGAGGACAGAAAGCGCCTTCTTACCACCACCCTTGGTGGGAGCTGCCTTCCAGCCAGCCCACTAGGCCCAGACCCCTCTGCGTGGGTACTTCTCCCCAGGAACAGGGCCCTGCAGGCCCAGCTTCCCCCAAGCACCCTCCCGACCACCTCCCTTTTGCCATGGAGACCCCCAAAGGGGCAGCCCGCAGCCTCCTCCCTGGACCCACCCCTGGTCCCCCACCCCGCCCCGCTCTGCTGGCAGTTCCCTGTCAGTCACTTGTTCCCTAACTTGTTGCTGACAGGCCACTTGTCACAGTAATTACTGTTTGTCATCTAACTACATATTATGTTAATGGGTGATCAGCCGCGCACAGAGGAGGAGGGATGCTTCCCAGGAAGATTCGGTTGAATGCTTTGAAAAAAATACTTTGAATGAGTTGCACAAACAATTGCTACCAATTAGGTGTGGGTGAGACGGGCATGAAGAGTAGAGGGGAGAGGCTGGCCAGCGTCGAGATGGGCTCCCCGTGTGACCGCGTTTAGGAGTCTTTGCAGCTCGACCTCTGACTTACGGAGGCCAGCGTCGAGGTGGGAGGTGGAGGGTCATCGATATGTACATCCCAGGGAATGGGACTCGTGGCTTCAAAAGCAGGGCCACTAAGCAGACACAGACCCTCGGAAAGACCAGCGGCGCTGCTCTCACTTCTTGGAGGGCAAACGACAGGCCTGCTGTGGTTGGACTTCTGTCACCAAAAAGCTGGGCTAGAGTCCTAGGCCCAGCCCCAGTGAATGTGGCCTCATTTGGAAACAGGAGCTTTGCGATCAAAGCCAAGTCAAGATGAAGTCATTAGTGGGGGTGGTAGCCCATCATGACTGGTGTCCTCATAATAAGAGGAGACACAGGAGACAGACAGGAAAGCCGCTGTCATGACTGGTGTCACAGCCATGGGACAATCTATGCGGCCACTGTGATGGCCAGCCAGCACCCAAAGACTTAAGGACCGGTTCTACCCAGAGCCCCAGAGGCAGCATGGCCTTTTAGACACCTTGATTTTTGACAGCTGCACAAGACACCACTGATTTTTTTTTCCTTTTCTTTTTTGAGTGAGAGTCTCATGCTGTTGCCTAGGCTGGAGAGCAGTGGTACGCTCAAAGCCACCGCAGCCACGACCTGCTGGGCTCACACGAACCTTTTGCCTCAGCCTTCCAAGTAGCCGAAACTACAGGCGCACACCACCACGCCTGGCTGATTTTTTTATTTATTGTAGAGATGAGGTCTCGCCAAGCTGCCCGGGCTGGTATCGAATCCCTGGGCTCAGGCAATCCTCTCGCCTCTACCTCCCAAAGTTCTGGGATGACAGGCACGAGCCACTGCGTCTGGCTGTTTGGGTTTCCTAAGCCACTTCCACTTATTTCTGAAAGTTTGCCAGGAGGTCCAAGCTCCAGGCTCCAGCTGGCTCGCTTCCAGTGAG
>NW_007260148.1:334349-352878 GCF_000164805.1 Carlito syrichta | reverse complement strand
GAGGGCGGGCGAGTGAGAGAGGGGTGAGTGGAGGGCTGAGCCAGCGAGCGGGTGGGAGAGTGTGTGGACTCACGAGCGGGCGGTGAAAGAGCCAGTGAGTGAACGCAGGCACGGGTGCAGCGGCGGTGGGGAGGCTGGGGCCTGCAGAGAGGGCCCGGGCAGAGCCAGCCCCTTCCGGCCCCTCCACCGCCAGCCCTTGGGCCGTTCGCCTCCTGGCCCTCTCCGGGCAAAGTTGTCTCTCCGTTTCGTTTGTTTCTCTTTGAGTCTCACTCTGTCGCCCAGGCTGGGGTGCGGTGGCACGCCCGTGGCCAGCGCAGGCTGGACCTGCTGGGCTCAGGCTTCCGCCTCTGCCTTCCACGTAGCTGGAACTACAGGTGCGCACCACCACAGCCAGCTAATTTCTCTTGATGTGTTGTGGAGAGGCGGCGGTCTCATCCAGTTGTCCAGGCTGGTCTCGGACTCCCGGGCTCAGGCAATGCTCTCGCCTCAACCTCCCAAAATGCTGGGATTACAGAAGTGAGCCACCATGCCCGGCCAAGGCTCCCAGTGTAAGGAAAGTTTCTTAACGCTTTTATCCCCCTCTTAAAGAGGGCCAGTTTTCTAAACCGAAGTTCAGAGAGTTGAGGTCTAATCCTGTCCTCATCAATGTGTGACTTTAGTAGCTGTGTCATCTCCAGGCCTCAGTTTCCCCATCTGCTGAGTGAGGAGGTTGGACAAGATGATAGCCAACGTCCCTTCTTGCGAGGTGGAAAAAGAGCCAGCTGTGGGGCCGGAACGCCAGCGGGGTGGGTGGGACTCGTCACCCTGACACCTGGTGCCCCAGCCAGCCCTTAGGACCCTGGCCAGACAGGCCCCGGAAGAGAGCTCCGTGGGACGGCTCCCCCAGCCGCTCTACCGTGGCCCCAAAGAGTCCCAGCACTCGGGCAGGACTCCGCGGTTACTCTGGGGTCCCCCACTAGGGAAGTCCCCTTTCCCCTATGACAGTGCCCCTTCCCCCGAATTCTCACTCCCTTCCTCCCCAGGGTCTGTGCCTCTGAAGTGCCTCCAAAGGAGAGCATTCTCTCTTTGGGAGGGAAGGGCATTCTCTTCTTCTGGGAGGGGTGGTGGTCTCTTTCTTAGGGTGGGGAGCGCTGATTGGGGCTTCTGTCAACATTCCCGACTCCAGGGCCAGAGCGGAAGTCCCTGCCGAGGCAGCCTATGGGCGGGGCAGGGGGTAGCATTGAAATGGATCACCCAAGCCCTGCTCCATCCATGCTGTCTGTGGGTCTTTTTTCCAGATTGTCCGGGCCCCCGTGTCCCACATGCAGGGTCTGTGCACTTGGGCAGGTGTGATCCTGGGGGCGGAGGGCGTCTTACAACCCAGGAGAGGGGTGTCCAGCAGACTGGAGTCGCCTCCCCAAGGCTGAGCGGCAAATGAAACTGAGGCAACCAGAGGGTGCTGCAGAGCCCAAGGCTCGGTCCTGCAGGGCCAGGACGCGGCCCGCCCAGCCCTTCCTCACCACCCCCCACTCTGCCCCCCATGCCTTCCCTGCCGGTCTCGACTGCAGAGGTGTTCAAGACCAAATGCCAGGCCCAGGCCTCGCGGTGGGGCAGGTGGGGAGACCCGAGCCCGGCGGGGGCTGGAGGGACAGCAGGGAGAGGACGCCAGGGGCACGAGATAGAGGTGTCCAGACATGCTGGGCGTGGGGGGGGCACCTTTTCTTAAATAAGCCCCCTGTTAGGGATCCTTTTCCACCTTCCGATGGGCTGCTCGGTGATAGTCATGAGAAACAATTGTGGTGATACTTTCCCGTCTTTCTCAAATGAGGGCGAGAGGGAGCGAGGAGCGGGGGTGGGGAGAGAGGATGAATACGCACCCAGCTCCGCTACTGCTCGGGTTCCGGAGACATTCTCAAATAGAGCAGTGTAATTTCTCAGTTGATTTTGATTGACACACTGTCCCTGGGATCATGTGTTAATCCCTTCTTCACTCAAGCCTTTTCATAACTCATTTCTCTCTTGCTAGATGGGGACTCTGATGGTTGCCGAGGCAACCGTGATAGCACTAAGCTATTTCCCTCTCTGCAAGGAGACCATTATTCCGCATGCATAGGCCATTTGCAACAGAGGTCGTCCCAAAGTCATCCACAACACGGCGCGCGTTTATTAAACTTTTATTCTCCTTTTTGCCCCAACACAGAAACTAGTTTGCACTTGTGGGAGGGGGCGGGGGGGTATCATTGTCCTGCTGCGTGTGGGTAATGACCGCCCCAGAGTCCTGGGCCCCACGTGGCCGCTTACTGACATGTGACACCGCAGGCGCCAGCCCGGCGCGCTGGGTCTGGTGGTCTCTCCTCTGCCCCAAGATGCGCCCCCCACCCCTCATGGGGGTCATCTCTGACCACCTCTAGGACCTTTGGGATGAGGTGAGGCAGTGGTCACTCACACCTAAGGACAGGAGGGAACCCAGCTTCCTAGGCCAGGTCACCCCTGCCCCACGGACTTGGCTAGGCAGCCTCGTTCTCCGGAAATAAAGCGATTTTTGGAGGCTAAGGAGGGAGGATCGCCTGAACCCAGGGATGGGAGGCTGCAGTGAGCTAAGATCGTGCCACTGCACTTCAGCCTGGGCGACAGGGAGAGACCCTGTCTCAAAATAAAATCCACCTTTTGTACCCCTTTCTGGGAGTCCCATTCCCCCCCCCACACACACATTCCACTCCCCACAGACACAGCCTTTTCCTCCTCCCCTCCCCAGGCTCTGCCGGGCCAGGCCCTCGGGCGCCCACGAGGCCAGGCCGGTCCCGGTGGCCGCCGGGTGTCGCTGGGCACCCTGGCTCGCGGAGGCCAGCGGCTCTCAGGCTTTCTTCCCCGAGGGGGGCCGGGAGCCGGGAGACCGCGGGGCTCCAGGGAGACGGCTGGAGGGGTGGGAGCGAGGCGGGGCTTAGCCAGGAGGTCCCTGCGGACCGGGCACCCTCCTGCGGCAGCGCCAGGCTGCGGGAAGGCTACGGCCGCCCAGGCCCCTGTGTCCCCACCAGGTCCCCTCGTTCTTCCTCCCCGCTTCCTCTCTCCCCCTCCACACCCTACACTCTCCGGCATCTTTCTTTTCAGGGGAGCGGTGGACCCGGGGGCCCTCGACCTTGGTGAACGTGAAGGGGAAAGTCTCATCACCCCGACCCCCGCCCCACCCCCGAAGGCCTTTGCGGCGGCGGCCACTAGGACCAGGCTGCGGGCCTGGCAGACACCAGCGGGATCGAGCCGGCAGGGTCAGGCCACAGTGCCAAGGAGACAGGTGGAAAGGTGGAAGGTCACCTTCCTGCCCCACCCCGGATGGCAGGTCTCCTGGGCTGGGGTACCTGCAGGCCGAGGGGCGCCCCCTTGATCTACCCAAGAGCACAGGGCCCTGAGCTCAACCGTGGATGCCAGATTGTCTGGTTCGGGGTGTCCCCATGGCTCCCTTCGCAGGCCCCACCCCGCCAGAGACAGAAAAGAGAGGAGGTGACTCTTGCCTGGGGATCGGTGGTGTCTGGTGGCCCCTTTTCTACCCACAGCTACAACTCTTCCCAATAAAATCATCTAGGAAGTGAACCCCAGGCAGGATCGCCTTGGGGCATCCAGGTGCCCGGACCAGGCAGGGCAGGACCCAGAGGGCAGATGTGTGTCCTGTGCTCTCCCCTCTTCTTCCCTCCGCCAACCAGAGCAGGGACCGGTGGGGGTGTGGCCGGCAAACTCAGGTTTCTAAAAGCCTCCAAGGGTCTGGCGTGAGGGTTCAGGGTTGACTGTGGGCCCGAAGCTGCAAGAAGAGTGCCCATCTGCCTCCCCTGCTGGGAAGGTTTCAAGGGACAAAGCAATGTCAAGTTCCCATCTGTTGAACAGGCCGTACCCAGAAGGGGCTGGGGACCTGGCTCTGGGCCAATGGCCATTGGAGAAAGGTCACAGATCTAGGGGGTGTCCTCGCTGGCTATCCAGCCAGGCAGGAGTGGATAGGTGGGTGGAGGTAAAAATAGTGACTGTGGGACTCCGGTGGCCTGGAGTCCCCTTCAGCTGTAGTCTGGCCCGTCATTGTTGTGCTGGTGGCTCTTTTTTGTTTTCATTAGATGGGGTCTCACTATGTTGCCCAGTCTGACCTCACACTCTTGGGCTCCTCCTCCCAGAGTGCTGGTATTACAGGTGTGAGCCACCACACCTGGCCCAATTGTTGTGTTTTAAGGCACCACAACCCTTCACCAAATTGAGTTATCCTCTCAGGGGGAACCAAACAAATGGAAATTTGTCCTACCAAAAAGAAAAAGAAAGGGGGAAAAAAGGCCACCTGAATTATTGGAAACAGAAGCACTTGCACCAGAGGGTATAATTTAATTATACAACAGCAACAGTATCCATCATAAACAAAAGAGGTTGCAGGCGTCATCTTACTAAATGCCCAGAACATCCTCTAAGATGGGTTGGTCCCCCATTTTTTTCCCTTGTTTTCTTTTTTTGAGTTGGAGTCTCACTCTGTCGCCCACACTGGAGAGCAGTGGCTGCTCCCGGCCACCGCAGCCTCGACCTGCTGGGCTCCGGCGATTCTTCCGCCTCAGCCTTCCAAGTAGCCAGAACGACAGGCGCGTGCTACCATGCCTGGCTCATTTTTGATTTATTGTAGAGATGAGGTCTCGCCAACTTGCCCGGGCGGGTCTCAAACCCACGGGCTCAGGCAATCCACTCACCTCAGCCTCCCAAAGCGCGGGATTACAGGCTGAGCCACCGAGCCCGGCCAAGGGCTGGCCCCTTTTCACCAGTGGCACGGGCTTTCTGTCCACGACCTCCCCTCGCCACAATTCGCTGGGTCTCTCTCCTTCCTCGCAGTCACCCTCAGTTCACACGGAGCTGTCTTGGCAGATCCAAGAGCGTTTCTCTCTCCCCTCCTCATCCCCCTGACAGGCAAGCTCTGAGACGACCGAGTGGGAAGGGTCCTCTGTCCTCAAGACGCCCACAGGCAGAGCGGCCAGGGAGACCAGCAGAGAGACGGTTCTAGGGGCAACCACTGTGTGAAAAGTCTGGCCTGGCAGTGGCTGGGCGAGCCGGAGGGAGAAAGCTGGGAATGTCACGCCAGAGAGACCGGCGTGGCTGGCCCTCAACAGACTCTTACACAGGGCAGAGCCTGGGACAAAGGAGATTGCAGAAGGGAAAAGGCAGGATGGGGCAGGGCCCGAGGGGTCAGCAAACCCTGAGAGATGCGGGGTGCTCTGAGCAGGGGGAAGTGCCCGAGGGACGGAGCCACAAGCCGCAGCCCAGCGCCTCGGAGGCCAGGCTGAGTGGCTTTGCCCTGTGGGCCGGGGGACCCAGGGAGGGGCTTCAGAGCCACAGAAACCAGATGCCCTTGTCCATCCGCACGCATGCACACGTGAAGGCGTTGGCCTTGATGTTTTCCATTTTGCAGAATAAGGGGCGGTACCATTGTACTTGCAACATGCTTTGGTGAAAGCAATGTTTACACCAAGGCTCCTTTCTCTCTATGTTTTTAAAAACAATGTATTGATTGATTGACTGAGACAGGATCTCGCTCTGCTGCCCAGGCTGGAGTGCAGTGGGGCAATCATAGCTCACTGCAGCCTTGAATCCCTGGGTTCAAGAGGTCTTCCCACCTCAGCCTCCCAAGTAACTGGCACTACAGGCACATGCCACTGTGCCCGGCTAAATATTTTTATTTTTGTAGAGAAGTGGGTTTCACTATGTTGTCCAGGGTGGTCTTGAACTCCTGACCTCAAGCGATCCTCCTGCCTCAGCCTCCCAAAGCGCTGGGATTCCAGGCGTGAGCCACCATGCCCAGCTCTGTGCGTTTTTCCAAGATGACGGCCTGGGACTTTAGTCCTGTGGGCCTGTATAAGTCTGCTGAGATCAGCCGCGTTCACTGGCTTTGTTTCAAAGTCACAGCCTTGCCTGGACCAAGTGCGCTCTGACAGCTTAAGGACTGCAGCTCAGGTCATCCAAAACCCAGAAGTAGGCAGGGATACCCCCCAGAAAACCACCCCGCGATGTGTCTGTCCCTGACGGGAGAGAAGGAGGGAGCAGCCCACCCTCATGAATATATGGCAGGTATCTACACACCCCCCCGCTAATTGATGGGCGCTCTATCTATCATCCCAGATAAAGGGTCACTGCGCAGTAAACGCTGATGCTTAGAACATCCTGATAGGGCTTTGTTAACAAGAAGATAACGGGACAGCAAGATATGTTTGTTTAGCTGCCTATAGATAAACCCAATAGGTCTTTGTTAACTTTTCATGAATGATGTCAAGCACTCGCCATGATAAATAATCCTGGAACGGGGAACTTTATTTAAAGGGCTAGAAATGGGGCCTATGTGTTTGAGACCTTTTGAATGAGGAGGAAGGATTTTGTCTGTGTTGACTGTCTGTATGGCGTCTGGTTTTCTCTTAATTATTTAATGTAATTAAATTATTTCTTTGGAGTGGGAGGCTCCCTCTGTCACCCAGTCTGGAGTACACTCAGTTCGCTCACAGTCATCGCAGCCTTGACTTGCTGGGCTCAAGGCAATCCTTTCTTCCTGAGCCTCCCGAGTAGCTGGAACCACATGTGTGCACCACCACACCCAGGTAATTTTTTATTTATTCTAGAGACGAGGTCTCGCCAAGTTGCCCAGGCTGGTCTCAAACCCCTGGCCTCAGGCAGTCCTCTCACCTCAGCCTCCCAAAGCGCTGGGATTATAGGTGTGATACACTGCACCCAGGTCTCTTAATAATTTTGAACCATCTGCTGAACCTCTGGGCCAGATTGGGCCTCGACACTTCTTTGGAGGGTGCTGTGCTCCCATCATCCAGAATCGGGGCAAGTCCGGGAATGGGTTCACAGACAAGTCTTCCAAAGCTTGGCAGAGCCTTGAGAAATCAAGATAGATGTTTTTCTAGCAGCTAGAAATGGGGGGAAATATGCCTTCGATATTCCTGGGATATGTGGGTGCTGGAACAGCTTGTCCCTGTGATATGCTGGAAGTTGCAAGGTTTTATCCCAAATGGATTGCTAACTAAGGATTTATTCTTGAAGGCTGAGGATGTAAGTTGTGTGTGTGTGTGTGTGTGTGTGTGTGTGTGTGTGTGTGTGTGTGTGTTTTCTCTCTGTTTTTAAATGATGTCTTGGCTGGGTGTGGTGGCTCACACCTGTAATCTCAGCAATTTGAAAGTTGAAGTGGGAGGACTGCTTGAGCCTAGGAATCTGCGACCAGCCTGGACAACACAGTGAGACCTCGTCTCTACAAAAAATTGTTTAAAAAGTAGCTGAGCATGGTGGCACACACCTGCAGTCCCAGTTCCTCTGGAGGCTGAAGTGGGAGGACTGCCCTGCGGCAAGTAAGTATGATCACATCACGACATTCCAGCCTGGGCGACAGAGGGAGACCCTGACTCAAAAAATAAATAAATGAATAAAATGAAATAAAACATTAAGATGGGCACGGTGGCTCAAGCCTGTAATCACAGCACTTTGGGAGGCTGAGGCAAGAGGACTGCCTGAGCTCACGGGTTCGAGACCAGCCTGGGAAACTTAGTGAGACCTTGTCTCTACAATAAATCCAAAAATAAGCCAGGCATGGTAGTGCGTCTGTAGCTCAGCCACTTGGAAGGCTGAGGCAGAAGGATCACCTGAGCCCAGCAGGTCGAGGCTGTGGTGGTTGTGAGCATGCCACTGCACTCCAGCCTGGGCGACGGAGTGAGACTCCAACTAAAAAAAAAAATTACCTGGGTATGGTGGCCTGTACCTGTAATTCTAGCTACTTGGGAGACTGAGGCAGCAGAAGGCTCACTAGAGTCCAAGAGTTCAAGGCTGCTGTGAGCTATGGTCATACCGCTGCACTCCAGTCAAAATACTCTGTCAAAAAAAAAAAAAAGATTGGTAGAACCTTGAGAAATCAATACAAATGTTTTTTTTCTAGCAACTAGAAACAGGTAAAAATATGCTTCTGAACACCAGCAAGGCATCTTAACCAGAGCTGATTGCTGACTAAGGATTTGTTTTTGGGAGCCGAGGAGGCAAGTTTTTAATGCTGCTTTTAAAAGATGTCTTTTTTTTTTTGAGTTGGAGTCTCACTCTGTCGCCCAGACTGGAGTGCAGTGGCCGCTCCCGGCCAACGCAGCCTCGACTTGCTGGGCTCCGGTGATCCTTCCACTTCAGCCTTCCAAGTAACTGGAACTACAGGCACATGCTACCACACCAGCTAATTTTTGTTTTATTGTAGAGATGAGGTCTCGCCAAGTTGCCCGGGGGAGTCTTGAACCTCCCAAAGTGCTGGGATGACAGGCTGAGCCTGGCCTTATGCAGTTTTTAAATGATGTCCTTTCTCGAACGAGAGGGAGCTACCAAGCAAGAGAAGTGCTCAGCCCAGAACTCACCCAGGAGGAAGTGCTCAAAGCTTGATGGGGCCAGCTGTTCCATCAATCCAGTCACCAAGGGAGGAAAGTTCCCTGCGGTTGAAAAAAGTATTATTACACCCTTATCTGTAACACCATCTTTTAAAAGAAGGCAATCATTTCTACTAAAAACATCATTTGAATTTTATCTTCGCTAAAACACTTGGGAGGAGGGCGGGGTCTGACCCGACCTTCTAATCTCCGGGACCTGCTCACCCATCAATTTTGATGGCAGGAGAGATACTGAGCTTCCCAAGTTAACCAGATTTGCCACCAGTCAATGGAGGTCCTGGGTGGAACGACGTTTGAGCGAATAAAAAGAATATTAAAAAGGAACTCAATCTTAACGTAGAAAAATTACCATTCCCAAAAGCCACAGGTTAAATCTGCTCTAAATTTGTAGGGAAGTTGTGTGTGTGTGTGTGTGTGTGTGTGTGTGTGTGTGTGTGTGTGTTTAAATGTGTCACAAATAAGAAAGAGCCATTGTCGCCCCATTCCCTCTCTGGCTCTGGGAGCAGCTCGGGTTTGAGTCCTATCTGGGGCAGCCCGGCCCTGAAAGCATCAGGTTTGACTTCCTAGACTCCCTGGAACCACGAGTTCACATCCCAGAGGGGTCGGGCTCAACCCCGCCTCCTTCCTAGGCAATAAATAGCATGGAAACCGGGTTATCTGTGTGGCCAACTTTCAGGAAAGACCTTGAAAACAGAGACGGGGTGGGCCGGTGTCACGTGGTGCCCGTGGAGTGGGGGTGGGTTGCAGGGTCGGGGGCAGCCGGCAACTGAACGCCGAGCTGATCCCAGGAGATACCCAGCCGGGTTTTTAATAGACGCCTATTTAGAAGCCTGAGATAGCCGGGCGGGGGCCGGCTCCGCTTACCGTGCGAAGCCCTTGGGTGGCTTCATCAGATTAGGTGTGAGACGGCTGGGGAATCTGGAATGTTCTTTTTCTGTCCGGCATTGGGGGGCCTGCCCACAGGGCCTGCACAACTCAGCTCTCTGAGCTTTGTGTTCCTGAGGTGGTTTGGGTATAACCTGATTTATGGTGCATTCGGGGTGTTTTGTTTGGGGTTTTGCATTTTTTGGCGACAGGAGCTACTGCTCTCACCTGAGTGTAAACAGTCAATTATTGAAATTCTAGCACGGTTTTTAAAACCCTGTGTGTAGCCAGGTTGGTGCAGTGGCTCACTTCTGTAATCCCAGCACTTTGGGAGGCCAAGGTGGGAGGACTGCCGGAGCCCAGCAGTTCAAGACCAGCCTAAGGACCACGGTGAGAACTTGTCTGTATGAAAAATAAAATAAAATTAGCCGGGCTTGGTGGCACACACCGGCAGCTCCAGTTACTTGCGGGGAGGCTGAGGTGGGAGGATCGCCTGAGCTCAAGAGGTCGAGGCTGGGGTAAGCCATGATCATGCCACTGCACTCCAGCCTGGGCAACAGAGTGAGACACTGACTCCAAAGGAAAAAAGAAAGAAAGAAAAGGAAAAAAAGAAAAGAAAAGAATCTAGCCATTCTAAAAAACAAACAAAAACAAGAAACTTGAGCTGTTTCTTTACATAAAGAACACTTTCCTCACTCACCTTCACACACCGTTGGTCAAATTTTGACATATGAAAGATCAGCTTTTCTTATGAAAAAAAAAAAAAATCAGCACCAGCAAAGACAAGCAAATGTCTGCGAACAGGTTTGTTCATTCTAGTGACACAGGCTGTCATCACACCTGTGCAGTGACAGGAGAGACGCCGGAGAAGAAAGCCCGCCTGGGCCTTCCTAACCTTTGCTCCAAACCTTTTATTTTTTTTCTCCGATGTTTGATGGCTCATAAAACACGGCAAGGAGCTTCCTGGAGATTGTGAACACTCTTGTTTCCAAGTCCATGATATGCACTAAAAGTCATAGCTGTGTGATGTGACTTTCGTGTCTGCAAACTACGTAATCGCAAAAATGACACGTGCCATACAGTGTTTGGAGCACTGTGGAATAATCACGCCTTGCGTTTTTACGTTTTTATGTAAACATCCTCATGGAAATCTACACACACTTAGATCTGCTTCTCTAAGACAAAGCCGGCAAGTTGTCAAGTGCCAACGTCAGCCAGGTGGTTGGGGAAGGACGGGCCTCAACTCTCGGGGCATAAACACCATCTTTTGAATTCAGGCAGAATTTCTGCTGCTTTAAATTGCTGTATTGCCTGTGACTACACACACTGAAACATGGGGCCAGTTGGTTTTTCGGAGCCTGGTCATTGGAAGCTCTCCAGCATGTTGTGGTCATTGTCATCTATAAGCAGACCTTCTCTATAGTTTTTAGTGATTTGAACCTAAGTTTAGTGGCAATTATCTGTACAGAAAAACAATCGAAAAAATAACTGGTCATTTAAGAAATGAACCAGCCTAGACAAAACAAAAAATAATAAAAGAAATAAGTCAGGCAAAATGACTCGTGTCTGTAGTCTCAGCTACTCAGGAGGCTGAGGCAGGAGGATTGCCTGAGCCCAGGAGGTTGAGGCTGCAATGATTCGTGTTTGTGCCACTACATTCCAGCCTGGGTGACAGAGTGAGAGCCTAATTAAAAAAAAAAATAGAGTGGCTGTTGAAGAAGGACTTCTATTACCTCCCAGATGCCAGAAATCACGGAAATAATGTAAACGTCCATAGACTCAGCGTACGTATACGAACAAGCGTGTCCTGTATTCATATTAATGGTGAAAGCAAGTGGTACAGGCTTATCACTAAGCTTACACCTGTAGTCTCCACACGTTAGAAGGTTGAGGCAGGAGGACCGTTTGAGGCCAGGAGTTTGAGACCACCCGGGGCCACAGGGCAATTCAAATATTAACCCGGCACGGTGGTGTATGCCTGTAGTCCCAGCCACTCAGAAGGCTGAAACTGGAAGACTGCTTCAGTTCAGGAGTTTGGTTCTAGGTCACAGTGAACCTTGATTGTGCCACCGCCCTCCAGAGCAAGAATATGTCAGAGAGAGAGAGAGAGAGAGAGAGAGAGAGAAGGGAGGGAGGGAGGAAAGAAAGGGAAAAAGAAAAGGAAACATTTCGCTAAACCTATAAACACACCACTAGCAATTGATACTTTGTACATAGGCTCAGGAGCCTGGATACATAATCCAGGCACTTAATGAAAAGTTGTTAGTAAGTTGAAAAGATCACACTTCTTCCTTTCATTTTACTGGCAACAAAGCGATACAGATGCCTCTGGGCTGTTTTGCACACGCTTTTGTAATTAAAGAGACAGGGCTTGTGCAGAAAAATTGTAGTAAAGGCGCTCATCCCCCTGGCAGCTCCCAGCCATCCCACCTCCAGGTGGCCGCTGGGAGCCACTTCCATAGCCAGAGAAAGCTCCTTCAGTCGTTCCTTTTTAAAATGCTGTCTTTGCAAAAAGGCAACCAACCTGAAGAGGTAACCCGCCTGGAAAGGACGGCTCGAAGGTCTACTTTTTGTATCTGAGTTTTCTTTAAGACTTTTAAGCCTATTCTTTATGTTATCTCCACCAAATTTACCTACGGTCAGGTGCGGGGGCTCACATCTGTAATCCCAACTCCTTGGGAGGATTGTTTGAGTCCTGGAGTTTGAGACCAGTCTGGGCAACATCACGAGACCCTGTCTCTACAGAAAATTTTTAAAAACTTAGCCGGGTGTGGTGGCATGCCTATCCAGCTACTGGAGAGGCTGGAGTGGGAGGATCACGGGAGCCCAGTAAGTTGAGATTACAGTGAGCTGTGATCGCTCCACTGCACACCAGCCTGGGCATCAGAGCAAGATTCCATTTCCATGAAAAACAAAAAAACAGAAAAACAACAACCCACAAATTAAAAAAACCTTGGGAGTAAGTCCCTTCTGTGGGTTCCATTCGCATGACACACGTATCCCCTTACCTTTTTTTTTTTTTGAACTGGGGATCACTCTGTCACCCAGGAGTGCAGTGGCTTGATCAGGATGATCATGGCTCATGGTGCCTCGATCTCCAGGGCTCAGGTGATCCGAACTGCTCGTGAGATATCCTAGCTACAGCCTGGGCTGTTGACATTTAAATGAGTGAACATTAATGGAAAGCCAGCTTCTCAGCTGCCGTGGCCACACCTCAGATGCTCAAGGAGTCCCAGTGGCAGTGACGCCTGTGCTGGACGGTGTAGACATTCTTCCTCGTTCACGCACACCCCTCGCCATCACGGCAAGTCCTGCGGTACGGGCTGAGCCCCCACATCAGGTGCAATGAGTTGTGTATGGTACAGATCCCCGGGTACCGTCGGTGAGGATGGGGGCCATGACAGCTCTGCTTCCTGTACGTTAACACATCTGCCCCACATTTGGGATGCTTCGAGAACTCTCTTCTCCTCTGAAGCAAACGTTAGGCTCTTATTTTACCTGCTGCATTTGCACCCCGAGGTTGTTCAAGAATGGTGGCCGAGCATGATGGCTCACGACTGTAATCCCAGTACTTTGAGGCAGGAGGATTGCTTGGACCCAGGAGTTTGAGACAAGCCTGGGCAGCACAGGAAGACTTTGACTCTACCTAATTAAACAAATAAATAAATAAGGCTTGGTGTGGTTGCATGGACCTGTAGTCTCCGCCACTTGGGAGGCTGAGGTGGGAGGATCACCTAAGACCAGGAGGTCAAGGTTGCGGGGAGCCATGATCATGCCACTGTACTCCAGCCTGGGCAACAGAGTGGGACCCCAACTCAAAAACAAACAAAAACAAGAAAAACTGCCTAGTTAATGTTTTGTCCAACATTTCAAGACGTGGTCATAAAATCAAGATTACGCATTTGAATAGGACGTTGAAACCCAGAACTGGAGACTCAAGGTAAAACCCAGAATTCATGAAGGTGTTGGAAGAAAAAAAATTTAAAAAGCTACAACAGATACTCAAGCTACCATGTATTGAGCTTCCAGTGTGTATCCAATGCTTTACATATGATTTCGTTTCATTTTACGACTGCCCTGAGCCCGTGTTCTTGTCCTCCTTTGAGAGAGAAGGAAACTGAGATTTCGAGACATTATTTAAGTCCGTTCAGCAAGTGAGTGACAGAGCCAGGGCTCAAACCCAGGCTCTGACCGAAAGAACTGTGCTCTGGCCTGCTCCTAGGCTGTCGGGACACCTTAGAATTCAGCTCGAGATCTAAATGCAGCCTGGAAGTGAGGTGTGGAGCGCAGAGTCATCTGAATGCAAGCAACTCTTCAAGAACTTTCTGAGCCCCTTGCCGGGGCCACGGTCTGGCCAATCCCACTTAAATTCTAAAACTTGGTAAGCATGTAAGCCAACAACTCTTTCACTGTACTTCAATATTTGATTCAAAGCACATTTTCTAGAAACATGCTTTCGCGTACAGGTCCAGTGTCCATGACTTGGGTGGGTGACCTGCTGGGGTCCCACTGCGGGAGGTTTTAAAATCCAAACTTTTTTTTTTTTTTTTAGCTCTGTGCTGCATTCCTCTCAAACCAAAGGTGACCAAGGAAGAGTGACCTTCCCCGGGCCTGTTTCCCCGGGGGTCTTCGGTGGAGAATGCCTTTTGGGAGGACGCCACCCAGCTTTGGAGGCTGCATTCCCGCAGCGACCGTGTTGGGGGCTCTGGCTGTGGCAGGGTTGCCCGGGTCTGCAACACTACAACATGGCTTTCTCTCCTACGAAAACCACCACCACTAGAGCAAAAAACTCTGCAGGTGTTTGTTTGTGTTTTTTCTGCTTATTTCCTTCATGAGAACTTACTGATTGCTCCTTTATTTATTTTGCGTCGGAGTCTCACTCTGTCTCCCAGACTGGAGTGCAATGGCCGCTCCCGGCCACCGCAGCCTTCACCTGTTGGGTTCTGGCGATCCTGTCGGCTCAGCCTTCCAAGAAGCTGGAACTACAGGCGTGCGCTACTGCACCTGGCTGATTTTTGATTTATTGTAGACACGAGGTCTTGCCAGGTTGCCCAGGTGGGTCTCGAACCCATGGGCTCAGGCAATCCCCGGCCTCCCAAAGGGCTGGGATTACAGGCTGAGCCGCCGAGCCTGGCCTTGATTGCTCCTTTAAGCAAAGCCCTTCCGTGCCCAGCATGGCTGGACTTACACCCATCAGAACAGGAATTCGTCTGCTGGAGTCGTTCCTCTCTCTGAATTGGCTTCTCTTTTGTTTTTATTTAGTTTCAAATCCAACCATTCTTCCTGGGCCGGTGGTGATTTTGTAAATTTCCTTTTTGTAATTCAGATTTTTTAAATTGTAGAAAATAAGCAGAAAAAAACGGCGGAAACTGACACGCAGCGTTCACACATCGTCACAAGGGGATTTCCTGCAACCACTGCAGGGGCGAGGTTGAGACTGAGAAGTCCCCTCCCTGGCAAAACTCCCTCCTCCTGCAGGGATGTCACTGTCCTCACTTTATTCCCTGGGTCCTGTCTTTCCTTTCCCACCTTTGCATGTGAGCCTCAACAACACGGTGTGGTTTCATGTCTTTTAATATATACTTTTTCTTTTCATATTAAAAAATTGAGTCATAGTCACTCTGTCACCCACGCTGGAGGGCAGTGCACACTCATGGTCACCACAGGCTCGACCTGCTGGACTCAGTCGATCCTTCTGCTTCAACCTTCCAAATTGCTGGTATTACAGGGTGCGCCACCATGCCCAGTTAATTTTTTAATTTACTGTAGAGATGAGGTCTTGCCAAGTTGTCCGGGCTGGTCCCGAACTCATGGACTCAGGTAATTCTCTCACCTCAGCCTCCAAAGTGCTGGGATTACAAGGGTGAGCCACTTGCCTGGCTTGTTTGTTTGTTTTTGAGTCAGGGTCTCACTTTGTCACCCAGGCTGGAGTGCAAAGGCACGCTCACGACCACCCCAGCGTCAACCTGCTGGGCTCTAGCAATCCTTCTGCCTCAGCCTTCCAAGTAGCTGGGACTACAGGTGTGTGCTACCACACCTGGCTAATTTTTGATTTATTGTAGAGACAAGGTTTTGCCAAGTTACCTGGACTGGTCTCGAGCCCGCGGGCTCAGACAATCCACTCACTTCGGCCTCCCAAAGTGCTGGGATTACAAGCTGAACCCCTGAGCCTGGCCTTTTTGATTTTTGTTTAAGAGACAGGGTCTCACTCTGTTGCCCAGGCTGGAGTGCAGTGATGCGATCCTAGCTCACTGCTGCCTCTAACTCTTAGGCTTAAGCAGTCCTCAAGTGTCAGCCTCCCAAGTAGCTGGGACTACAGTAATGTGTCATCAAACTCAGTGAATTAATTTTTTTTTTTTTTTGTAGAGACGAGGCCTTGCTATGCTACCCAGGCTGGTCGCAAACTCCTGGCCTCAAGTAATCCCCCTGCCTCAGCCTCCCAAAGTACTGGGATTACAGGCACACACCACTGTACCTGGCTGTGTATTCTTATGTTTCTGGGTTTTTTTTGTTTTTGAGTCAGAGTCTCACTCCGTCACCCAGGATGGAGTGCAGTGGCACACTCACAGTCACCACAGCCTCGACCTGCAGGACTTCAGCGATCCTTCCGCATCAGTGCAGAACTACAGACTGCGCTACCAGGCCTGGCTGAATTTTGATTTATTGTAGAGATGAGGTCTCGCCAAGTTGCTGATGCTGTTCTCGAACCTGTGGGCTCAGGCAATACTCTCACCTCAGCCTCCCAAAGTGCTGGGAATACAGGATTGAGCCACCACACGGGCCTGTTTCTGTTGTTTTGTAACATTTTAAGCTAAGAGTCTCCTTAGCCTCAATGACTTATGCCAAAAAATTGGTCAAGAAGATGTCTGAAACAATAATCTGTGACCTTCTGGTCGGCAGCCATTTTAAGGCGTGTGCCCCCTTCTCACACAGGACTGTTACAATCTCTCTGTGACACTGGGGCCTGTGGTCTCCTTCATCTTTGTGGCCCATGGCACATGACTTGCCTTGTCCAGAGTAGTGACACGTGAATAATGTTTCCAGAAATGCACGGATCTGGCTCGGGGCGGAACAGCCAGGCCTGATTTCGTAAATGTTGTAAATAATCATGTCAAAATTAATAGAAGATCAGAGGAAAGGTGGAGATTTGTATATCAAGAAATCCAGTCATAAAGAATTCGTGTTCTAAAAGCTAGCAGAAGAAAAGTTTAGTCAAGATCCCAAACAGTGCAAAAAGTAGAACATAACCTGAAGGTATTTCTAGCGCTTATGATGCTCTAATGAGTTACCAGAGTCACACAAACGGTTTCTTCAAATCATTTATATCGGCAATAATTCACTCATTAAGGACAATAACAACGTTTGTGGGTTTTTTAAAAAGATAGATCCGGCCAGGCATGGTGGCTCACGCCTGTAATCCCAGCACTTTGGGAGGCAGAGGCAAAAGGACTGCCTGAGCCCACGGGTTTGAGACCAGCCTGGGCAACTTGGCGAGACCTCATCTCTACAATAAATCAAAAAATTGGCGGGCATGGTGGTGCGTGCCTATAGTTCCGCTACTTGGAAGGCTGAGGCGGAAGGATCACCCGAGCACAGCAGGTCAAGGCTGCAGTGGCTGAGAACACGCCACTGCACTCCAGCCTGGGCGACAGAGTGAGATTCCAACTCAAAAAAAAAAAAAAAAAATCCATTCTGAAAGTTTCATTAATTAGAAATAAGACCACCTCCCCCATAAAAAACCCCACAAAAGTTCAAGAAGTTAACAAAATACTAACTAGGTTCCAAGGCTATAGCAGGAAATTATCACTCGAGGTTAAATGCCACGACAGGTCCTGTTCTGAAACACTACCACGTGGGAAGTGAGTGGTGCATACATCCATATCTGTTTATATATATTTTTTTTTCCCACATAATGTTTACTCTGCTAGTTTCTAGGACAGTTGATGCAAACATTTGCTAAGTTTCTAGCTATTATGCTGTACATTTAAATTTTAAAAGCATGAAGCTCTACTGACATTAAAAACCAGCTGCAGCCTAAGGTGGACAGAATGATCACGCATCAAAGATAGACAAGGGTCTCATGGACGGTGCTGAGCATTGCTGTGATACGTTTTAACACACAGTATACCACAGGAACAAAAGCAAAGCCTTGGGGCCATGGAAAGGACTAGAGGGCCTCAGAAACCAGCTCATGTGAGCCAAAGTGGTTCTGATACATTGTTGCCATTTCCACAAAATGTGGCTAGCAAATGGGGGAGTGAATGAAGGAAAATGTTTTTTTTTTCTTTCTCAAATTCTTTATTCTAAAGATGTGGGGTACAACTCAGGGTTAGGCCTACAAATGTTCATTACGCAGGTACCCCTGTGGAGAAGGTGTGCCCCTCCCTCCCCTGGCAGTTTCCCACCACTGACAACCTAAAGGAAAACGTTTAATGCAGTTTTACAAACTATCAGGATGAAAAAGTAACTAGTGTCTATTTTAATAACTCATCCATAAACGAAAGGATGTATGTGTGTATGTATTTGTCCGGGTCTCATTCTGTCACCCAGGCAGTGGCACAATCACGGCTCACTGCAGCCTCCACCTCCTGGGCTCAGGTGATCCTTCCATCTCAGCCTCCCGAGGAACTTTTCTGATTACTTTGTAGAGACAAGGTCTTGCCATGTTGCCCAGGGTGGTCTTGAACTCCTGGGCAACAGAGGATCTTGCCTGAAGAATGAACTAGACAATGCCCTGAATTACATGTCTTTCGATAGTGGTATCAGTCCTTGCGAGAAAACTGTTTCTTTGAGGAACTTCCATTAAATCCTGGCTGGAGATCCTCCTGCCTCAGCCTCCCAAAGTGTTAGGATTACAGGCCTGAGCCACAGCTCCCTGCCTAAATGTTACGATTATTTTATTGAGTTGGAGTCTAACTCTGTCACCCAGGCTGGAAGGCAGTGGCCCACTCCCGGCCACCGCAGCCTCGACATGCTGGGTCCAGTGATCCTTGCGCCTCAGCCTTCCAAGTAGCCGGAACTACAGGTGTGGGCTACCACCCCTGGCTAATTTTTGATTTATTGTAGAGATGAGGTCTTGCCAAGTTGCCCGGGTGGGTCTCGAATCTGCGGGCTCAGGCAATCCACTCGCCTCAGGCTTCCAAAGTGCTGGGATTACAGGCTGAGCCACTGAGCCCAGCCCTACATGTTACATTTAAATGAAATGAGGAACAAACAGTTCAGCTGTCCATATATATATATATATATATATATTTTTTTTTTTTTTTTTTCCA
>NW_007260148.1:309527-334329 GCF_000164805.1 Carlito syrichta | reverse complement strand
TCTTTCTTTTTTTTTAAGTCGGTGTCTCATTGTGTTGCCCAGTCTGGAGTGTAGTGGCATGATCACGGCTCACCACAGCCTCGAACTTCTGGGCTCAGGCAATCCTCCCTCCTCAGCCTCTTGAGTAGCTGGAACTCCAGATGGGCGCCACCACGCCAGGCTAATTTTTTTGTTTATTATGTAGAGATGAGATCTCGCTATGTTGCCTATGCTGGTCTCAAACTCCTGGACTCAAGCCATCCTCCTGCCTCAGCCTCCCAAACTGCTGAGATTACAGGCATGAGTCACTGCGCCCAGCCTGTCTGCCCATCTAAATATCTAATTTCGATGTCATCTATAGGCTGGTCTGCACACATGGATTAATAGTCACTTTATACTTTTTAGGCTACCGCTAATGTGAGATTCTCAAAGAAATCGTTTCCTCACAGAACGACTGATACCATTGTGGAAAGAGACATTATTCAGGACATTCTCTATTTCATTCTCCAGGCGAGGGAACTCATCTACTCTTAGGCTTCAACTTCTAAAGAAAGCTGCTATGATCTGGAGAGATCGGCCATCCAACTGTTTGTATTGAAAACGTAGCCAGCATGCCTCCAGTGAACTTCATTCATTAGCATTCTCAGTGGCAAGGGCTCCTATCTCAGCGTTCATTTTATACTTTAATTTGGTTAGTAGGTCTTTGTTTAATCATCCTATTGAAAGGCGAACAAAGGCGGTTTGGGTGATACAGTAATGCACTGTATTTTATCTCTGAAAAAAGCTCGACAGAGTCAGAAGACTCTGATACCCTCTGGTTTTCTTCGGGACATTTGGAATCGCCTGTCGGTGGGAGGATAAAGATGCGCACTGTACTCCACCGTCGACACCCTTGGAAGAGAAACACTCGGCAGCCGCAGAAATGACGCCTGGCCAGTCCCACTTGGCTCTGACCACAGATTATCGCACCAGGGCGCTTCTCAGTTTCCCGTGAGTGAGGGTCTGATTCTTAAATACCATCTCTTCCTATAAACCCGCTAGCCAGGACGATTCTTTTTTCCCTGACTGCATCTCTTTACAAAGTGTTGATGCTGTTCCAACGATAAATTAAAGCAGGCCGTGATTTCCTTCCAACTGGAAACCTTCTAACCTCCAAAGGGAAATACCTGTCATTCCTCTGCATCTAATTCTGGGTGCGGCATTCGAATTCCTGCTGCCTCTTGCGACCTCCTCCTCCCTCAAAGTCAATCCCCTTTTTTCCTGCCTGTCCAGGCCCCTTGGAGTGCTTCTCTGGACTCACTTATCCGCCCAACTGCTCGCTCTCCCCTCTCGCCACGTCCGCCTTTTCTCTCCCTAATTGGCACGACTTTCTCAAGGACAGTACATTCATCTCCACTGTCTTGGGAGTGTCCGTGGTGTTTCTAAGTTGCTCTTTCTCTTCGCTGTTACTTTCAGGAGAATGACTATACCCAACTTGCTAACTTTTCTTTGTAACCTGGATGTTTTATTTTCTAATCCACACTTCTGTTTGCAGTTTCTTGAACTTCCTTTGGTTGGTGTCACAGCCAGCCACCTGGTGGAGACCGGGACCACCAGTTCGTTTCACACAGGCCGCTGCACAGTCATAAGATGGTGACAACTTTCGGTCTCCAGTGACCCGGCCTGGATCCGGCTCACTGGCCTAGAGGTGAAAGGCTCTGTATCCCATTACTAATCCCTCCAGCTATCCAGCCCCCTGAAAATGATTCTTTGGTTTTATTATTGCAAAGACCATTTATAAAATCATGAACTGGATTTAGGAAAGCAACCATGAAATAGCAAGGGACAACAAACTGATTGAAATTCCCTGGAAGTCGCCTCACAGACAGTGGGACCGGGAGAAAGTTCTATGCAGGCACCCCCATTCTCACCGCCGCAGCATGACCTGCTCACTTGAACGTGGCAACTTAGGGTCCACAGACCGTGCCCAGGAAACTAAATCCCAAATAAAGAAAATGGAAAAGCAAACTAGGAAATGGCCAATAATCTTTATTTTGCACTTCTTCCACCCCTCATCCCTCTCCAAAAAGCACTAATGGGCACATCTGTGCATGGGAAAATATCAAGTATTGAGAATGATCTCAAAGTAATAAAACAAAAACCACACATCTCAACACTGACGCTGTGCTTCCCTGCAGAGGCAGGAAAACTCTGGCCCTGGAGCCGAGAGGGCAGCGGCACCTGCACTTGGGAAGGTCGACGCCGTGTCCGCTGATCCACAAGCCGACGTTCACGGCAGAAGCCGCACTTCCCTAGCCACACGTCATGCTGTAAAGTATCACTAATCATACACTAGTATCGATCTACTTGGCATTCAGAAAGTCACATTTTCTGTTCATATATCGGTATCAGGTTCAAAGCCCACATTCTAGCAGTCAAGAGATCCATCACACGGGCCCAAATGGGGATTATTTCAAAATCAAGTAAAGTCCATGTTTATTCCAAAGTTGCTAAAATAGGCTAATAAAGTTAAATTTGATGTTTTTACATTAAAAATAAAATATCTGATTTACCTCTGACATCTATAACATATAATAAATAGTGGGCAGTATAACATATAATAAAGTTTGTGGTACCCTGAAATTTGATGAGTTTTCTTAAAAAAAAAAAATTCACAATATACTTCATTTCAGCTGTAAAGCACAATATCAACGAACAGATCTGCAGAAATAAGACAATATAAACACAAATACAGTATATGGTTCTTCTTTACTCTCATGGAACGTCGATGTCCTTGTAATAAAAGTAAGTCAAAGAAACGTCCCAACGCAAAATAGATCCTAAAGAGAACCACTTCCAATCACAGCCTCCAGACTGCAACGGCCTCATCCTTCGCCCAGCTCAGGCTACGCCCTGCGTCCTCCTGGACACTGCTGGGGCCAGCTGGCGGTGAGGACTCTGAGCCGGGCTGTCGCGCCAGCCTTCTCTCTCACGGACAGCGCAGTTACAGACATGGCTGAAATCACAGTGGATTTCAGAGAAAGCCAGAATTAAACACGATAAAAATTTAAAAATAACTACTTCATAAATATTTATTATTTACATTAGGGGCAATCTCTCCGTATGAACTTTTTATACAAGTTGATGAAATGTACAAGCAGTGAGAAGACACTCCAGCAGTTTAAAGGAGGCAAAATTAGAATGCAACAGAAGTAAAAAATACATTAGAGTAAACAAAAATAATTTGCACAAAAGCAAACAGGACATGATAGAAACCTTTTCTTAAAAAATATAAGGTATTTCACAAAAGCCTGAACATTTTACATGTTAGTACTAAAAACGGGGGTGGGGGGGGTGGGGGAGGGAAGCTTCATATATTCTTGTCACAAAAATATTGACCAGTGCTCCAAGTGGAGCTTTCTTTTATGCTATTATGATTATCTTACTAGAGAGGGAAGAGCTGAAAACTGTATACAGACCAATGAGCCGTCCTCGAGTTACAGGCAGGTGGCTCACACCTTATCTTCTCATCTAACACCCCCAGAGAAAGGCCTGGAGAGAGTCAGACGGAAGGAAGACGATGCTCTCTGATTGGTGCTCCTTGTCCTGGCACTGGGAAGGCCACGCCTGCCCAATCTCCTTCAATCACCCCAGCAGTGGCAGGCCAACCCGTCGAGGGGGAGCCCGGCCCGGCCGGCTGTTCCTGTCCCAGGCCTCCGTCCTCAGGAAGCCGGGGTCGGGGTGTCGCGGAATTGCACCAGCCCCTCCAGAGGCGATGACTCCCAGGGGACGTCAGTGGGCCCGGTGCTTCCTCTTCTTGTGCTTCTTGTCTTTCCTCTTGGTGTTACACTTGGGACAGAACCACTGCATCTCCTCGGGGGGCGCCGCCATGATCCCGACACAGGGCCTGCACGGGGAGACTCACATTAGCGAGTTCACACACATGGATGTTCTTTTCCTTTCTGTGCTTTAACTATTCTCAGAGTCTACGACATATTTACCAGAAATCAAAGCTGCAAAGCTCTACTTTAGGGAGCCAGGCCGGGTGCCTGGTTTGCTGCACGGCGCCTCTCCCAGGAACCCCGCGAGGTCAGTCGCAGGCACCTTCAGCCAAGAGTGGTTTAATTCTGAGCAGCGGCTGTCTTTATCCTACAGCTATCATACATCAGACAGGATAACTGGACGGAGCGCTACCTTTTTGCACCTGACATTTTAAAGATGAAATGAGATGATTTGCCTAAGTCTGGTTGAGCTGCAGCTCTGGGGGCGGCTAAGGAGGTTTAACGGCCGTGAGCAGGCTGGCTTCTGTGATGCCTGCCCACACTCACGTGGCCTTTATGTGCTGTGCCAGGCCCACAGCTCCTACAGCTGACGGGGAGAGGGATGGGCACTCCAGGTCTCCTCTTATTTTTTTCTGAAGGACAGACAGGCTAAGCAAAATATTCAGAACCGAGGGCGCATGACAAGAGGACAAAGCCTCTGGGTATATGCAATTAATTCCAGCGACAGGCTCCCCACGTCACCTGTACACTGTCCTCAGGACAGTGGCTGAGCTGGGCCCAGGGCACTGCCCATGCGAGGCTACCTCCTGGGGGGCTGCTGTCCCAGTTGAGGACGTGACTCCTCCTTGGGGCCATGCCAGGTGAGGACGCAGGGCCACCTCCTCGAGCCCTGTCCCAGTGACAGGCCGGCACTCACCAGTGGTACCAGTCGTCACAGTCGTCGCAGCCGATCATGGGGCTGCCGTCATCCGGCTTGTTGCACCCGGGGCAGATCCAGATCTGGTTGCCCCACTCGTCCCGGATCTGGCGCCAGAGGGGGAGGGGCAGGACGGGTAGGTGGGGAAAAAGAACCACAAGAGACCAGGTGAGAATGACAACACTACACTGTGAACCTAATAAACAGACAACATTGGAAAGACACAGAGGATGGGCACTCATGAGAGCCAAGGTCAAGGTCATCACCACTCTGGAATCAGGTGAAAACAGTTACTCAGGGCTCGACTATAAGACAATTCTAGTTAACATTCCAAACTCTGCTTTGAAAGGCATAAGAAACCAACCATTTCATACATCTCTGAGGTCAGCATGACCTAAGCCCCTTCATCTCAAACAATCCCATGACCACCTCCATTCTTAACGATGAGGGTCTTCGCGCAGTTGCCACAGATGCTTTTCACCTACATGTGGTTCCTCAGTCACATTCACAGGCCTGGAATTAACACGCACAGCTGGCCCGCACCTTATTACTTATTAGCCAAGCTTCTCTGCTGAACTAGCTGATACGATCAAGGATATAAAAGAGTTGTTACTCAGTAACTTTCCATTCCCTTTATGACATTTTCAGTAAAGTACAATCAACTCCAGGGCAAGTGAAATACAGGGCTCGGGGGGCCAAGGAGCTACGCTCTGAAACGTTCTTTTGCTACCAATATTGTATTCTCTGGACTTAACTTTATTTAACCCCGCAGTTCCAAATAGGAAGAATTCCTAATTGTGCCACTTCCTCCAAATCCACATTCATAAAACCCATCTGGAAGTGGAAACAGTTGTATGACGGGCACGCAAAGCCAGTGTAAGTAAAAGGTAATTTTCAAAAAGCCTTACTGTGGACAGCGTATCATCTCATTAGGTTTATTCTGCAAGTTATATAGTCTTTTCCTCTATTTTCAAACACAACACTGACAGTCATGAGGAAAAAAAAAGGCCTTTGTGTGTGTGTGTGTTGGGTGTCCTGGGGGCATATGTATGTTTCATGCCACGGATGGGCTCATGTTAAGGCCTACCATTGCTGAAGAAAATCTCTACAAAAGCCAAATACACTGATATGAAAACTTCCTTAAGAAACCCGTGGGCAGCTACACAGCTGGCCCTGTCTCATTCCAGAAGAGAATGCCACACGGGGAGAAGCAGCAGCCACGGCCTGCCAGCTGTCTAGTGGCTGTGACAGGCCCAGCATCCTATGCCCTGAGGCTACCATGCGCCGCCAGACTTGCAGCAAGCTGACCTTTCCTGACATGAGAAGGCTGTGACTCTGCACCACATAAGAACTCTATCCCAGCATCTGCCACAGCTAACACCGACACCTCCCCGCTTACCAAGACCTTTCAAACACTGTGCGTGGTTCAAGCATCATAGAACAGTCGTTGGATAGGTTAAGAATGGGGAAACTGGAGCTGAGGGGATTTACGGGGCATTTCCAGCATCTCACTATTAGAGAGCGGCGAAGTCTGCCTTTTGCCTGTGCATTTAACTCAGTCACACGTTCTGTCCTGTCCACAGAGTGTCTGTACCAGCCTGAAGGCTTGTCATCTACACTGACTATTCTCACTGGACTCATCTCCAGGGAGTTACTCGAAATCTGGTGGAGAACTGGAACTTCCAGCGCTGGCACGTATCATGGAGATCATCGGGTCCAACACAAACTCCCTGATGATGGGATCAAGACAAGGAGGCTGAGGAGGTTAAGTACAAAATCGTTCCTGACCAGTCCACTGGGGTGGTGTTGGCTCAGACACCTACAGCAACTGGTCTCGCTACGTTTCTTATGCTCGTCTGAAACTCCTGGCCTTAAGTGATCCTCTTGCCTCAGCCTCCCAAATCCTGAGACTACAGACTGCCGTGCCTGGCCACCACCTCGCCACTTTCTGATTATATACAGTATCTAGTCACAAGATCAGTGCCATCATTAGGCTAAAACAAACATTTTGTGGTGTGTTTGCATGTTACTCTACAGCGCCCAAAGAACATACCCGTAATAAATACTTCATTACTAGACTGAATTCAGGGTTTGAATAAGGCCCAATACTATTAAGTCTGAAAAAACATCTAAAACAGTTCCAGGACAATGTGGACTCATTCAGCATGGTGGGTTTTACAATCTGAAGTCACGCTTGGATACTCAGGAGTTCTGTGGTCTAAAAGTTCATTCCATCTAATATGCAAGCCCTGGTATAATCTGGATCTTAGCCAATGAAATATGATAATTAGTGCTGTTACCCAAAATGCCTGCTGGCTCATAAGATCTAGGTGCATTACAAAAATCATACTCGTAAGTGAATAACTTAATTGCTTGGTCAAGAAATTCAATGTGGGATTTCAATATCTCTCTATAGTTATACACTGACATTATTATATATGCATGTAGTCATATTCCAAAACAATACAAAATAAGAATAACGTTTTGACATTATTCATGGAGGCTGACTACGTAAAAAAGCTTGAAAATGCAATGAAGGATTGCCCCTGAAACTCAATAATGATATGAGGACACTTCCAGTCTTTTTTTTTTTTTTTTAATTTGGGGTCTTACTCTCACCCAGGCTGGAGTGCAGTGGCACAATCGCAGCTCACCACAGCCTCGAAACTCCGGGGCTTAGGCATCCTTCAATCTCAGCCTCCTGAGAAGTTGGGACTACAGCATGCACCACCACACCCAGTTAATATTTGGTTTTTGTAGAAACAGGTTTTGCTTTGTTACCCAGGCTGGTCTCAAACTCTAGGGCTCAAGCAACCCACCTGCCTCAGCCTCCCAAAATGCTGGAATTACAGGTGTGAGCCACCGTGCCTGGCTACAGAACACTTCTTAACTGACAACATTTTCATGCTGAAAGTGGGAGCGGCACATCCTCCCAACCAGCCCCTGAGACGTGTACGCACCACGTAGGTGCTGACGGTCTCAGTCACCACGCTGCGCACAGGAGCTTTGGCGCCGGCGGCCCCGGAGGCCGCGGGGCCTGGGGTTGGCAGCTGGGCGGGGCAGGCGGTGGCCTGGGCCAGCAGCGGCAGTGGCACCGGGGCGGGGCCCACATGCACAGGCCCAGGGACAGGCCCGGGGGCTGGAGGCGGGGTCTTCGGCCTATTCACGGAAGGGCCCGGCTTAGCCTCGGGGGCGGGAACCACCTTGCTGATGACACTGTCAACAAAAGAGAGAAAGGTAAAGTCAAAACTGGATAACTGCACCAGACCCCATGTTTAAAAACACGATCGCAAAACAGTTCTCTTCTTCTAGGGGCAAAATACTTCTTTGGAAGGCCAGAAACACCTAAAGAACTCAGAGCTCGAGTTCCTTCACCCATTAACCTCTCACCCTATTCAGACCGATTTTTAAATTTTCCCAAGTTGCTCCTCCATGACCAGACACTTGGAAAATTTTAGCAGCTGACACACATGCATGTCTCATGTTATGCCTGTTCAAGTGTCCCCTCCTATGGCGGGGTTATGCAGCCCTTGCTGCCGAACGCAGATGTGGGAGTAACTTAGGACACGTGAGCGGAAGTGATGGTGCCACTTTCAAGCAGAAGCTCTGAGAGCCCAGGACACCCAGCTCTCCCTCCTCTCGACTGGGGTCACCGACGTCTCAGACACAAGAGGCCGCTCCTTCCGCTGAGATTCTGGGCGGAGAGGACGGAACTGCCGATGAGGACCTGGAATGCGGGAAGCAGTTTCCCATACAGTTTAGCACACTGGCACCAAGGCCAGAGCGAAGAGCAGGAACCCAGGGGTGAGCAGAGTACAGACGGCTCTGCCTCAGAGCATGTATGCAAGGGGCAAGTCATCTGGTTATGATGAAGAGGACAGATATCAAAGCTTAGGACCTGCCCCAAGTGGAAAGTCTAAGAGAACGTCCTCCTCACACTGAAGACTCCCAAAAGGCTACAGCAGTAAGATAAGGAAGAATCTGAATCTCAGGAATGTTCAAATCTGGTATTTAAGATACTATACTTAAAGTAATTTGAACTTGTCATGTGCCCAGACACCCAGCACAAACCATCTTGAGGGAAAGTAACTTAAATCAAGGTCTCACATTACTAATGCAGATAATTTTTTTAAAGCACCACATAATAATCAAAGGTAATCACATCTATGAGGAGGTAAAGTAGCATCAGGAAGAACCTGAATAAATAACAGCCAGTATAAAGAGACCCATGAAAACCACAGACACCAGAATTGTCAACTATACAACTACTCTGCTTACAATTTTTTTTTTTTAAAGACAGTGCTTGAAAATATCTACAGGTAGTTGGAAGTTATAACGAGTTGACCTAGCAGGTCTGAAAAGAACCAAACAGACCTTCTGGAAATGAAAAGGCACAGTGACTGAGATGTCAAATTCAGTGGATCAATTTAACAACTGATGAGAAACAATCAAGGCAGAAGTGTAAACTGAAGAGTAGGCTAAAAGAAATTTCAGAGTATATCCTGGAGAGACAAAGAGAAGACAACACAATGGTTGAACCAGTACAAGTTTAATTATAATTCTGGAGAAAAAATAGGCAGAGACAGATGTCAACAATTGAACTGAATACTTGAGACTTTTACAGAATGGAAGAAAGATACGGATCCACAGATCTATGAAGCCCAACAAACCCCAGGCAAGATAAATAAATCTATATCAGGCATATCAAAGTGAAACTATAAAACATCACAGACACAGGAAACATCTAAAAAAAAAAGCAGCCAGAAGGAAGAAACAATGACTTTCAAAGAAGAAACAGATAACAGCTGACTTCTCAACCAGAAATGAGGAAATATATAAGGCAGTGGGAATAACATCTTCGATGTGCTAAAGAAAAATACATTTTGTCTAAAAATATCTTTCCAGAATACACATGAAATAAAATAAAAATGAAAGACATTTTCAGGCAAGCAAAAGCTAAGAGTTTTGCCCCCAGCAGACCATTAATAAAAGAAATTCTAGGCCGGGCTCGGGCTCCCAGCACTTTGGGAGGTCGAGGCAAGAGGATTGCCTGAGCCCATGGGTTCAAGATCCACCCGGGCAACTTGGCGAGACCTCGTCTCTACAATAAAATCAAAAATTAGCTGGGCATGGTAGTTCATGCCTGTAGTTCCAGCTACTTGAAAGGCTGAGGCGGAAGGATCACAGGAGTCTAGCAGGTCGAGGCTGCGGTGGCCGGGAGTGTGCCACTGCCCTCCAGCGCACACTACCACACCCATCTTATTTTTTTATTTACTGTAGAGACGAGGTCTCACCAAGTTGCCCAGGATGGTTTTGAACCCCTGAGCTTAGGCAATTCTCTCACCTTGGCCTCCCAAAGTCCAGGGAGATAGCTTCTTGAAAGTTAGTTTCAGTGTGTAATCTGAAACCATATCCATGAGCTTCTGTATTAATATTCTTACATTAAAATCTATTGATCTGTCTAGAACCCAGCATATCTAATTTACCCACCCATAATTTTATAACATCATGCACTGGTCATTTAGAAAGTACTGGTTCACTGAGTTATACAGAGCTTCCGAATGTTTATATAGTGCATTATATATTAAAAATCATATTTGCTGGTACCATTAAAACCTTCTTTATTAGAAAGCTGCCAATTTGGAACAGAAGTTTTACAAAATTCTAATTCTCATTTAAAAGCTTAAATTTTATCGATTATAAAATAAAGATAAATTGTAAGATGTTGTAGTTTATTTGGGAAAAAAGCCCCTCAAATTACAGCTATATTACAAATCATAAATGCTAGAGATTTTGAAGATTAGGTAAGGAAAAACAAAATCATAAAAATATCCCCAAAATAAGTATATATGGATGCTTTTAATTTTGGGGTAGGAAAACATTTCCTAAGCATCTCACTCAAAGTAGAAAATATGAAAGGAAACACTGATTTTGACTGCATAACACCTTTATATAAAGGCATAAAATGCCATAAGCAAAGTTAAAAGGCAAAAGACAAAATAAAGAAAATTACTTGCAACAAACACATTAAAGGCTCAATCCTTATTACATAAGGAATTCTTTCACATAAAAAAGAAAAAGACTAATGTTCTTATTCAAACATGATCAAAGGACACCAGAAAGTAATACAATAAAAACCAGGCCGGGCATGGTGGTTCACACTTGTAATCTCAGCACTTTGGGAGGCCAAGGCAGGAGGACTGCTTGAGGTTAGTAGTTAGAGACCTGCCTGGGCAACACAGGGTCTCTACAAAAAACACGCCAATTAGCTGGGCGTGGTGGCCTGTGCCTGTAGTCTCAGCTACTGGGAAGGGATTGCTTGAGCCCGGGAGGTCAAGGTGGCAGTGAGTCACGATCATGCCACTGCAGCCCAGCCTAGGTCAAAGGATGAGACCTAGTCTCTAAGAACAACGATGGATTGGCTAGAGCCTCCGAGACAAATGTTGACCATAGTCGAGTCCTAAATTTGTGGGAAAAAAGCTCCCAGATAAATCAAAGGCCTGCACGGTTTGCAGGGTCTGAATTGAGTGCATCATCAACAACAGAGACCAACAAGAAAAGGGCTGGGGAGGGGGAAAGGCCAAGCCTCAGTCATCTGTGCCAATTTTGGGCTTAGTTAAAGTGATAAATAGGAGCAGCCTTTGGATGTAAGAGGGTTCAGTCTTGGGTCTCTTTAAAGAAATACATTGTCCCCGGTGCTTTAGATCCTGCTATCTTTACTGTTCACGTTAGGCAGTCCATTTCCTAAGAGCGAAGTTTCCATCTTATTTGTCTTTGGATTACTTGCAGTACTAAGCACAGCATCTCAATAAATATCCATCAGCTTTAATAAGCATAATACCCACGATTATGATGAGAATTCTTCTGTAAAATCATTATTTTGCTTTTGGACAATCTGTCTTCTTAAAATCTTTTAAAGTACAGGCTGGTTTCCTGTGTTCTCTCCTTCCTGCCTGCCTTCCTTCCACCTGCTTAATGAGTTCCAGGACCACTGAGATTTCAGTTTGCCAACAGGGATTCGAATCCCTCAGCTGCCTGGTCACTCCCAGACCAAGGATGTGCTTATCACACCGATGCAAGGCACAATCAGATCACGAAGCCTTCTTTCTAGTCTCTGGAAAGGGTTTTAAATTGTTTTAAGCTATGCCAAACACATCATGAATATTATTTGCTTTACCTGACTCTCTTTAAATCCCTGTTAATTTTCTTCCTGTTTTTCTTAGTTTTCTCCCTTACCTTCAAGGCCTACTAACAATGCCCATGAGAATAGGTATAAACAGATATAAACAAATTGTTGACCCATTTTATGGGTTAGTGCCTAACATCTCAGAAATATCTGTTTGTGCATACTTTCTCATTTTTCAATGCAAAGACATTGTATTATGATAAAAATAACTCTTATAATAATAATAAAACAATCCTTCAAAAATGCCTAATATTCCTTTCCAGTTCAATTATTCTTTGTAAATTTAAAAAATTTATTTAGTTCTCAAATTTTCTGAGATAGTAAAAGAAAAAACAAGGTGCCTACTCTGTGTTGACAAGACACTGCTATCCTAACTTCTTGCTTTAAGGGATTAGTTGGTATTCTCTGGACACTAAAGCAACCCATTTCCCCTACTCTTTGGAAACTCAAGAGAATATGCTCTAGAGTTTGAAAGTTAATTTTAGCTTCTAAGTCACTTTTGTGGTAACAGAAAATACAGTTTAAGAAACAATCCTTTTACTATTTCTTCAACTTTACACATTATAGAAAAACATATGTATAGTATAATATATATGTTCAGCAAAAAATGACATAATTACGCATCACTTAGGAGATGAATTATCATCACTTAATATAGTTTGATCATTGTAAAACTGATTTTGGACTCCTACTGGCCTTCCTCACGTCAACCTTCATTGTTTCATCCTTCTAGACAGTGCTTGGCTGCTGTTTTCCTCCCGAAGCATCACCTTGTCCCGCCTGTTAACTTGCCGTGAACTTTCCTCCAGAGCCTTCTGTTGAAACCCACACCGCCCCCAGATGGTCCCACAATGACTCCCTGCTGCTAGCATTTCATCTTCTGGAGGGTTTGATCACAGTGCCCAATGGCTAAAAACACTGGCGTTATTCATAAAAACGTGCAGAAGGAGGGATTTGCAGCAGGATTTCTTTACCTGTTTCCCCACCACAAAACAGTGACACAAACAGAATGGGTCACGAGGGTCATGAGCTGCCTGGCCTGTAACGCAAACTCACAGCTTGACAAGTCAATAAAGAGCCAGTGCTCACCTCCCCAGCTGCACAGAGCCCCTGAGGTGAGCGGCAAACATGATGTGGGTATGTTGGCACAGGGAGATGAATGATCCTCGTCTTCGGCTATTGTGTGCAAAGCACTATGAAGCCAGCAGTCCAAATTATCAAAGCCTCGGTAACTGGCTGCAAAACTGCACGCGCAGCTCAGGAATCCCCCACCAGTGGCTGCTTGCTGACTCATGGAGGTGAACAGCCATTCGTCAATGGCAACAAATGCAAAATGAAGCCACAGGTAAAAACTACTCACAGGTAAAATTCACAAAAGTGAATTTTACAGAGACTTCTGAACAGGGAAGTTCTTCAATGTCTAAGAGGAAAAAAAACACTTTGACGAAAAAGACCATGTTCCTTACACCACAACTCGCTTTTCTTCTTCAGATTTCAGTTTTTAATCAATCTCAGAAATACCATCCACCTTCAGAAACAGATTCCATGTTGCATTTTAAACTAACTCCTGCGCACAATAAATTTTAAAAAAGAACACTGAGATTTCACAATAATATTACTATAGAACCTCATAGTTGGCGCTTGTGCTCTCTCTCTGTCTCTCTCTCTCTCTCTTTCTTTGCTTTCTTATTTTATTAAAAGTCCCATAAATACTAAGCCTGAGTATGATAGTCGACCTCCTGGCATTCACACACTGGACAGGTTGACCTGGATGACTGGCAGGACACAGTGACCTCCAAGGCCAGGTCATAAAAGCTTCTGCACTTCTGCCTTGGTCTCTTCTGGATCACCTGCTCTGTTGGAAGCTGGCTGTTACGTAGTGAGGATGCTATCATTGCCCTGAAGAGGTCCCTAGGCCTCCTGCAACAGCTGCATGTGTGAGCTCAATGCAGATTCTCCTTTGGGTGACTGTAGTCCAGGTTAGCACCTTGACAAAGAACTTGAGCCAGAACCACCCAAATCCCTGACCCACAAGGAACTAGAAGTAATAGATGTTTATTGCTTTAAATCGCTAAGTTTTAGGGTCATTTGTTATATGGAAATAGAAAATTAACGCAGCAGCTATTCAATTTATCTGACATAGGTGTGTAAATAAATATTCAGAACTTGGGACAAATTATAATTTAGAGCATCAGTACTTAAAATGCCAAACTGTAACCTAGTTATTTCCATATTTCAGATTTGATCAAAAGGAACAAATACCCAAAGACAATTATGAGCATCAGTTTTATGTTGATTCTTCAAATCAATCATTATTCCTCACTCCTCTTGATCCTCACAGCTCAAATTTTAGCATTCACATAATTATAATACAACCATAAACGGATTTAATTACTCCAGCTCATGACTTGCCTCTTGAATATTTATATTATCTTATAAAACAGTTATTTTATCTTGTCATAACCCAAGTACATATCAAGAAGCAAACATTTTATCTTTTAATGCAGGCATGACCTATTTGAAAAATGAAACAAACTGCATGAAGCAATCAGAAAAATATAGCCATTAGGGAACCTTCATTTCCAAGAGAGATGCTCAAATTGTCTATTGTCAAATGTTCGCAATCTGTAAAATACCCTAGAAATGTACTGATACTCAGGTAAGCAATACATTATGCACATATCCTCATATCTGCAAGAAGATACACTATAGAAGGAAAATACAAAAAAGAAATCTAAGTGGGAACCTACACATTAAAGAATACAAAGGTTACAGGGAAAAAGGGATGAAGCTAAGACTTCTCGGAATATATTATGTGATACAGTTTCACTTTGGAGTCAGGTAAATAGTCTAAATATTCAGAAAGTTAATTTTAGAAAAATCACCTATGAATCAAAAATAAGTGGGACTGGATTAACCTCAATGTATATCATGCTGATGATAGAACCACACAGAAATAAAAATCATTTCAGGTGACATTAGAAGGACAGTACTGTTTTCACGCATCTATGGTGGAATTTGTTCTAAGAGCAAACACTGAAAAAAAACTTAATCTTTAACTTCATTTAATATTCTTCTAGTGGTACTCTTACTTACAGCATATTTTATATAGTTCTTGCAGAGTAAAGCAAATAAGTAGTTATGATAATACTATTAAGAGTCAAGATTTCTAATGTAAAAGAGAAGATGCAGAAATAAATGTAAAGAAGTAACAGTAATGCTAAATCTGACCCGGAAATACCAGTATAAGCTCATCATTTTTTTCTTTTCATTTTAAACATACCTATTTCCCAAAAAATAAAAGTTGAACTTCAATCTGATCAAGTCTTTGGCACTGAATGCCCATGACAGGGATAGAACAACCATTTAAATGATACAACAAAGAAATAAACAGACAAATCCCTTGTAAAGACCTAGAAGTAATGGCATCCTGAGAGCAATGGGCACCAAGTGCCAGACTGTGATTCTTTTTTTTTTTTGAGTTGGAGTCTCACTCTGTCGCCCAGACTGGAGTGCAGTGGCTGCTCCCGGCCACTGCAGCCTTCCATGCCGGGCTCTGGTGATTCTTCCGCCTCAGCCTTCTGAGTAGCCGGGATTACAAGCATGCGCTACCACGCCCGGCTGATTTTTTGATTTATTGTAGAGATGAGGTCTCGCTGCCCAGGTGGGTCTCGAACCCACAGGCTCAGGCAATCCACTCACCTCAGCCTCCCAAAGGCGCGGGATTACAGGCTGAGCCACCGAGCCCGGCTTCAGACTGTGATTCTTAAAGACCATTCCTCACGGAAAGGAGTCGATGTTCCTTGGAGGAATGGCTAATTCCAGGTCTATGAAAAGATGCAAGAATATACAGGACTTATACACAATAAACCTGGAACATTTTGTACCAGAAAGTAAGAAAGCTATCAAGCACAATGGGTGTTGTGTCAAAACTCAGTAGACAACATGAAGGAGTTACTACTGACAGGATAGACAATATAAACATGAAAATGAATAAAGGAGAGGGAGACAAGGAGTCAGGGGGTGGGAGGAGAGACCCCCTTTCTAAAACCCAGCAATCACCACTGAAGGGAACTACATGAACTCCATCAACCTCCTTCACTGAACACTGGCAAGTATAAAAAAAAAACAACCCAAAAAACTAAGCATTTATCCTGCCTCTCCTGTATGAACTATATTTCAGGGCAACCCAAATGCCCCGGGGTGATAAAGAAAAGCTCACCTTTATTGAAGGATTTCAGCTAATAAAGGTGAATGAAATGACTGAATCAAAAAGATTCTCAATGAAATGACTGATTCAGTATCACTGAGGAGTGACAATCAGACATGTGCCTGCTGATGTGGTGCAGTAAGAAGTATACACCAGGAAAATACCCTTGAAAAAATAAAAGTTGAACTTGAATCTCATCAAGCCTTTAATGCTGAATGTTCATGACAGGGATAGAACAATTTAAATGATAAGAGAAGAAAGTAAACAGACAAATCCAGAAAGCAAGATAGGCTACTGGACAAAAGACCTGTTTTCTTCAGCAGGTCGTTCATATGGCAAAGAGGAGGAGGGGGGTGTGGAGTAGAAATGACAGTTCTGGATCCAAAGCACTGAAGAGGCGAAACTCTGATTTGGGTCCCGATTCAAACAGATCAACTGATCAAGATATTTTTGAGACAAATGAAGAAATCTGAATATGGACTAGGTATTCAATAATAACAAGGAAAATGTCCATATACTTTATGTATGAGAATAGCATTGTGATTATGTAAGAAAATAACCATGTTTTTGGAGCTGCATACTGAAGAATACAGAGGTGAAATGAAATTAGGGTTAGACGCGCTTGAAAATGCTTTAAGAGAAAAAAGAAAAGAAGGATTGAGCAAGTGTGGCAAAACTGTGATAACTGTTAAATCTATCCAGATGACAGGTATATGAAAGTATATTACCTTATTCTCTTTTATGTTTAAACATTTTTTTTTAAGTGTTGGTAATACGTGTGCTATCCAGAATCACAAAACATAAAAATGGCAGGGCACAGAGGTACTACGACGTCAACAGAATATTATGAAAATTTCTTAGAGAAAATGTGTACTGGTTACTTGACTCGATACATCTTTGCATCTTATTCACCCTTTAGGGCTCTACTCAAATTCTACTTTCTCCCAACTGTTCTAACACCTCCTAGCTAGAAGTAATCACTCTGAACTTCTGTATAAATTTAGATGTATCTCTTCTAGCCTTTAATATTTCCTACCTTCTATTGTGATAATCTACATTTATATTCCTGAGAAAATCAACATCTGATTCAAATTCGCTTTTTTCAAGTCTATATCCTGTGACACAGTTATGCTATGTATATAATCAAAATTAATATTAAACACAGATCTACTTTCAAAGATGTAAACCCTGAGAATGTTGTTTGGGTACTCTGAGAATTCTTTTTGAAAATCAGATTCTTTGGAATCAGAATGTCTAAAAGATTTTGTGCTTTCAGAAAGGCGTTTGCTTCTCTAGAGCAAATAAGAGGATACTTTTTACTAGAAAAAAATTTAAGAAGCAAAATCAAATGAAATCAAACACTGACTGTGGATGAAATTTTACTTCCAGTAGTCCCTAAGCCTAGAGTCTACAAAAGAGAAGGGGTAATTTGTAAGATGCTTTTACATAAAAATATGTTAAAGTTGCATATAAACTTTTTTAAGGATCATATAGCATCCCACGTTATCTGAAAACATTAAAAGCAATAAGATAATATTCAGTGAACTTGAGAAATGAACAAGACTGATTAAGATCTATATCTCCCTGGAGTGTTATAAAATTCAGTTATTACTGAAGTTATGCTTGGAAAATCCAACACGTCCACTTTAAAATATATCAAAATTTGAAAACAGTGATTGGGTCTTTACCAAAAATCATTGTGTTTTACATGAATTTTTATTTTCCTTTGTAAATAGCATGAACAAAATATAGTATATATGAGGGGGAAACCCCCAAAAAACAGAATTTTTTTTGGAGGGTGGGCCCCTTGAAGTACATTCAGAATTTGTTCCTCTAGATCCAACAGTCAACCAACGTTTTATCTGAAAGTTTTGAGAAGGGTGTATCACGATTTGCGGAAGAAGTGTCCCGAGTTGTGGCAAACAGGTGACTGGTTCTTCCGCTATGACAACATGCCTGCCAACACTGTGCTTAGTGTTCAGCAGTTTTTGACCAAAACCAGCATGACCCTTGTGCCTCGCCCTCCCCATTCACCCAGTCTTGCCCAGAGCAACTTTTTTTTGTTGTTTCTCTGGATGAGGAAAGTCCTTAAAGGGAAATGTTCTGCTGGTATGGAAGAGGTAAAACAAAAACTGGGAGAAGCACCAAAATAATAAAAATGGATGAATTCAAAACCTGTTTTGAGCAGTGGAAAAAGTGTCTCAGTAGTTTTATTGTATCAGATGGAGAGTACTTTGAAGGTGACTGAGTTTTAAAAATGTAAGAATAAATTTACAATTATTAAATAAATAAATTTCATTTTTTGGGGTCCTCCCTCATATATATTTATAGCATTGACATATACATACATACATACACATGTACAAATGCATACAAAGGGGGGAATCCAAGAAAAACGAATTATATTTTGGAGGGCGGGCCCCTTATAGTATACTCAGAATTTGTTCTTCTGAATCAGTCAAAATTTTTATCTGAAAGTTTTGAGACGGTTGTGTCATTATTAGCGGATGAAATGTCCCAAGTTGTGGCAAACAGGTGATTGGTCTTCACCATGACAATGCACCTGCCCACGCTGTGCTAAATGTTCATAGTTTTGACCAAAAATGGTGTGATCCCACCGCTGTGTCTCACCCTCCCTATTCACTTGATCTTGCCCTGAGCAATTTTTATTTTGTTTCACGGCATTAAAAGTCCTTAGAGGGGAACATTTTGCCTATGTGGAAGAGGTGAAACAAACTGGCAGAAGCACTAAAAGGCATCAAAACTGACGAGTTAATAAACTGTTCTGAGCAGTGAAAAACGCATCTCGATGGGGGTATTGCATCAAACAGAGAGTACTCTGAAGGTGACTCAAGTTTAAATATGTAAGAATAAATACACAATTTTTTATAAAGAAATTCTTTTTGGAGTCCTCTTGCATACATGTTTATGTACGGGCTAAAATAAGAAGCAACTCTATCTGTGTAAGTATATGCGTGTGTGTGTCTATGACATACTTCTGACCTTTGTGTCCCACTGTCATTCTCCTCTTGGATTGTCTGTTAAATAATAAATCTCTGGCTGGGCAATGGTGGCTCACGCCTATAATCCCAGTACTTTGGGAGGCTAAGGTGAGAGAATTGCATCAGCCAGCAGGTTCGAGACCAGCCTAGGTAACTTGGTGAGGCCTCACCTCTACAATAAATCAAAAAATTAGCTGGGCGTGGTGGCACGTGCTTACAGTTTCAGCTACTTGGAAGGCGGAGGTGGAAGGATCTCCTGAGCCCAGCAAGTCGAGGCTATGGTGGTCATGAGCATGCCACTGCACTCCAGCCTGGGTGTCAGAGCGAGATTCCGACTCAAAAAAAAAAACAAAAAACTATATATCTTTATATCTATATATCTGATAATAAACAATTATTTTGGTTGTTTTAGGATTTAAAGAACATTTAGGAACAAGAAGATTCATTTAAAAAAAAAAAAGGTATCCAAGAGAGTTTGAAGCAAACATACATCTACACACACACACACACACACACACCCCTCACAGGTTTCTAAAATTTTCTCTGAGGCAAGAAAAGACTTTTGAAATTATTCCACTGACTTTAGGTTCACGCTAAAGATCATTCTAAAAGAAAGAGATAAAGAAAAGATAAGGTCAATGCAGCTCCTAAGCTCTTAAGAGTCCTGAATGAGAAGTTTAGCTGTGTGTTTCAGAGAGCTGCTGTAGGTTTCGCCCTCTTGTCTCCCTGGAGTTTTGCCTACCACATGCATCCCCACACACCCAGCCAAGAGGGTGGAGAAGGACGTGCGAGGGAAAGTGTAGCAAGGAGGGAAGCCAGTCGCAGGGGGGCTCTCTCTGTGAGGTCCACGGCGGTGGACATGAGCGGGTAACAGGACTCCTTCCCACGCCCCTCTCACCCCGTGCCTTTCTTCCTCCTCCCTCCCCTTCCTGGGCATAAACAAGAATAGCCAACATCAGACAATCTAAAAACGTATTTCTTATGTAAAAAGCTGCTTTTCTTCTTGTAATTTTCTTTAAAACCACAAGATAATAATACTTTAAGGCACATGTACCAATTTACAGACGGATGCAAACGCAGAGAGAAATAATTCATGCTAGAAAGGTCAGAACAAAGTAGAAGTAATTTAAAATTTACCCTGTCCATGTCCTTTTAGGTGGCCTCAGTATAAGGCACATTTGAATTTCCTTGTATCAATTATAAGCTCAATAAAAAAATGATGAAAACAATAAAAAGGTAGTAAGACATTCTACCTTACTCACTTAGCTTTAAATGGCTTGACGAGAAAAAAGAATATCGTCACATTCCACTCACAGTTGCAACTTTTTCATTGCGTTCATTCACTCCAGAACATGCGCCTACTGGTGGCTTTAGTGACCCTTAGTGTTCCTCCGTGCTAGCAGAACTCACAGGTCCACATGTAGGTCAATCAGTATTTCTCAGCAGGGTCAGAACATACATTAGAGATATGTTCAAAGACAGTTTAGTGGCTAGCATTAGCCGGAAGTGCTCTATTAATCTATAATAAAAACTAAAGCAACTCCTTAAAAGCATATGCAGTTAATTTTAACTGGGTCTGTTAAAAAATACAATTCTAAAGGGGATTTTAAAGGTCTTTTAATTATAATAAATGATAGAAAAATATTATACTGAAGATGCAGCATACAGTTATACAAATAAAATCAGATAAGTATAGCACAGACACAGTTCACCTACCTAAATCAGGAACATTATGTTTCAAACTTTGGGTCATGGACCAGTACTAGTCACTCTCTTATTTTTACCTAATTAATATTATCTGCATGTAGAGTCAGAGTTTTATATCAAATGCCAAGATACTGTTAAAGAAATGCTGGGGTGTATTAGTCCTAGCATGGTAAATATTATTGGCATACTACAATCCCTAGAAACTAGGGCATCAGCTTTTAATATGCCTATACGGTAAGGTAACACAAATTTTGTAATTTTTATCAAAAAAGTTTTAACTTAGTTTCCCCCAAAGAAGAAAGGATTTCTAAAAATGTACTCACAGGTCTCACAGGGAGAATAGATCTAGCTTTTCATATAAAATCACCAGTAGTCACCCAGAGTATTGCAGAATTTCAGAACCATTGATTTCACTAGTTCTTAACTGTAGGGCTATTTCATTCTCATTTACTTTTGGTCGGAATTTTAATTGGTATAGCCTTTTGGAAGATAATTTGGCATCATCATCTCTTAAAAATTTTAAATGTTTATATTCTTTGACGTTGCAACATTTGAATAAACACAGATATATATATATATATGAGGATGTTGTTTATTTGTTATAGCAAAAGCTGAAACAAATTAAATGTCCCCAAATTGGGGACTGTAGAATAAATAAATTATAATACAACAGTAAAATGAAATACCATGTCACAGAGACATGGAACACTGTTTGTGACCTCTATTAAGGTGAGGAGAGACAAGCTGTAGAACAGTGTGTGTAAGATCATTCTAATTTGTTTTTTTTTTTAATTAAAAAAATAGCTGAAATACACATTGAACAGTTAGCAGTAGTTATCTTGGGTATAGGGTGGGATTTAGGGGAAACTTTTGCTTTCTAGGTTACATACTTCTAAACAGTTTATTTTTTCTTTGAAGGCCTATTCTACCCTGATTAGAGTTTAAAGTGTTTTGTTTCCCAGATATTCTTGTATAATCCTCATTTATTAAAATCCTAGCTATGTACGGCTTTTTTTCCTTTCCTGTTTCCTAGCTGCAGGAATCTTTGCTTGGGGTGAGTTATGGATCCCTGTGAATAAGGCCATGGACATCTTTCCCTTATCTGGTACTACTGAACATTTGTGTCTAGCCAGGGAGAAGAGATTCAGTCTTGAAGACGCTGAATGGAAGTTGTAAGATGCTGAGAGTTCAAGGGAAGATCCAAGGGGACTTCTAGGACAAGGCCTGTCTCTTTTCTCTGTTTTGCTCAGTTTTAGAAACTTGAAGGAAAGGAGACATCCATATCTTAGTGTCAGGACATCCAGTGTGGTATGATGACATATATACAATCTCCCAGTTGTGTTAGTCTTTGCCTTCATTCAAATTACCCTAAAGCCTAAAGTGGCTTGCAAATGGAGGCTCTTGGTCTCATTACCAACATGTAAGAAACCTAAGGAGAAGAACCAGCATGAGGGATGTAACGGTGTTTTCACTTTTGGAAATGCTGTTTGAGGCGCTGCTATCCATCCAGGCAGAACTTTCTACTAGGTAACTGGGAAGACTAGTGTCTGAATCCTGGGGAAGAAATCTGAGCTGGCAATAAAAGTTTGGGAATCATCATTGCATAACTGAAACCTAAAGAGTCAATAAGAAAAGAAGAAACAGATGAAGTGGGCCAAGAGCAAGAAGGAAAAAAGGAGTCCATAGAAGAAAAGTGGAAGGAACTATAGGAGAGGATGGAGACTGAGATGGGGGCCATACCAAGAAAATCAAAGGAACAGGAAGCTTCCGAAAGTGCCTGAGGAATCCCAGTGTCCAAGACTGCAGCAAGGATTCCTACAAGGGCTGCTGCATGCTCTCTGGACTTGGAAACTGGGATCTTAACAAGAAGCTCCAGAAGTCTCTGGGCAGAAACCAGATGCAGTGGATTTAGGAGTGAAACAATGGGATGTGCATCTACAGAGTGGATGGAGAAGCTGGAATGAAAAGAGGAAATTCTGCAGCCCCTTTCTCGTGCAGAGAGAAGCTTGGCAAAGGGGAGGAGGGCCGCAGAGGGGGAACACAGGCTGAAGGAAAACCAGGAGCAAAGAGAAGAGAAGGCAGACACAAAGGAGAGGAGCTACAGAGACAAGAGGTCCAGAGGGCAGAAGAGACGGGAAGGCAGGGCACCCAGAGGGCTGACCTCAAGCCCAAGGGTCCTAAGGCTAAGCTGTGAGGACACAGAAGTTTGGAGCCCAAAGAACAAAACCCAACAGCTAGGGGTGATGTGGCCAGTCAGTTCCATGGGCTAGACTTGGGCCACCACATCAGAAAAAGATGGCACATATCCTACATCAGAAGTCCTGCAGTGACACAAATATCCACTTTATCAGCTTCAAAGGCAGGCATGGGAACCGTCAGGAAGAAATGTTACACCAGGCATCGAACACTTTTGTGTCATTATCTGAATGTACTCTGAGCTCAAAAAGTGAAAGGAAATAACCAAATGCGAAGAATTTAAATTTCCTAGGTTGTTAGTAATTAAGAGTGCCTCTGTTTTTTCATCTACAAGTACATATTCTCTTTTAAAACACTAGAAGTGTGAACCGTTTGATCTTGAGGATAAATTATAATCCGATAGCATCCAAAAGGTTACCATGATACAGCTAAATGATCTCTACCTGTCACAGGTTAAAGAACATTTAAATTCTGGAAGTTCACATCAGCTTTTTCTAGATAACGAATCTTAAGTACCTTCCTCTATTCACCCAATTAGTGATCTCGGACCTTGATAACACTGCAGAGAGAAACTTTCCAACTATCATTCAAATCATATCTAAAAAGGTGGTCATAAATATTTTAAAACCTAAGTGAACTAATAAGACCTAGACCCATTAAGGATAAGATCTTCTACAACAAATTAAATAAAACAATTTATTGAAGTCTGGACTCAAGATAAGCTAGATTTACTAGCTGACCTTTTATTCATTTAAAGAACAAAATTAGCTCTAATTGCATTAGAATGGAATCCAGTAAATTTTCCCAGGTCTTCTAATGTGGCATCATGTAAGAACTGCTGTAATTGTTTACAAGTAAGATGGAAATGCTTTGATCATAATCTTTCCCCTTGTTTTACTGTGTAGTAAAAGTATTTTCTAAAACCTAAAGCCAGTTTTTCTGACAGTATACTATTTTTTCTCCTAAACATATTGTATCTTTGGTGCGAACGAACAAACGACTGTGCGCCAGGGAAAAAGTAAATTTCAAGGCTTCATCATAATTCTGGGCAGCAAAAATGAGAGAGTCATAGAGGGAGGTCAAAACTCCTTGTCTGGAAGAAAGCAGAAAAGGGCTGCAGACCCAAATGAGAACATTTTAACTACCTGCTTCCTCTCTGAATGGTAAGTAAGATGTATGGGCTTGAGTCTGCTGAATTTATAAGACCAGTAAGGTCTTAGCAAGAATAATGTATACAACCTACAACCTTTGTTACATTTGTTTAAGCTGCAAGGAAATTTCATCTATAATGTCAGCATCTTTCACTAGCATCAGAAATACATCAAAAATTTTTCAAATATAGTTATTTAAAAATTATGAATTTTAAATACAGCTACTCAAGATTTTTTTGGAATTATTCTTGTTATTTAGCTTCTAACATAGACAAAATACCTGTGAAATATTTCAGTTTCCATAACATGTGAAACAGGGCAAAACCATCAACTATGAACACCATTCAATCCTTTTTGTTTTTAAAATCAAAAGCAGAGTTTTACTGGGAGGGAAACAAAAATAGAAAAGCAAAAGGTCTTTCCATCTGACAGGATGATGTTCTGAAATGTTCCAGAACTTCACTTCTGAAGTATCATTTTTTTAAGCCAACAAGTGTCTTTGCCCACCTCTTTAGCACGTTTTTATAAAACTATGGAGTCTGACGGCCTTTCCCTAACCAAAATAAAACAGGTCTGTTGCCTTTGCCTGCCCCCCCCACCCCCCCCGATTCTGGCGAGAGGGCCCCACTTTCCTTCTGGAACCTACCATTTCCCTCTGACAGGGCCATCTCCTCTAGCTGGGGGGGGGGGGGAA